>NC_058498.1:3167500-3467500 GCF_020382885.2 Scatophagus argus | reverse complement strand
GCAGAGCCAGCAAAGGAGACCAAAAGGAAAAGGAAATGAGAAGAGAGAGACAGGGCACACGTTGGACGAGGAGAGTGAACCTCATCTTGAGCAGTAATTCGATTTCATGTGGCTCACAGTGCTCCACCGTGCAGAGGGAAGGTCGTAATGGCAGCCATCTACCATCCATTATTACACTACTGGAGAGCAGTGTGATGTGTTCAGGGTGGATGATCACATCTCCACCACACTTGGCTTCAGTGCATTTCCCCCTCTGTTATTCATTAGTCACAGGACACTGGATAAATAGTGAAATTTAGGTTGGCTTTAGGTTGAACCGCCGTTGTGTTTACAAGTCAGAGAAACATACTGGCTGATGGTCACAGTCGGGTGAGGTGTCGCGGGGGTTAAGCTGTTTACATGAACCTTTGATAAAATGAGATTGAGTTTTCCCGTCGCCTGGAATAAACCAATTAAAAGGCTATTTTCTTTCTCTTTTCAGTAGCAGTTTACTCCACACAAGGGAAAAAAAAATAATGACACAAATTGCATTAGTACTGCAAAGTACTTCTTGACCTCCTGTTTTTGTTGACATTATGTACCTTTAACACTGCGTGTTATAATATGGAAAAGGGAAGGCACATACTGTCCTGAGCGGGAAAACAACAGAATTGTTGTTCAAATTACTACAAAACGATGTTTCCTGTAAGGTTTCTTCTTATAGTTAGATGAAGTTAGTCAAATCAACACAGTGACCACAGAAATAAAAAAAAAACCAGTTTGTGGAAGCCTTTTTCATCCTCACATCGATGCAGTGATTTTCGGCTTCACCTCTACTGCATGTCCTGTTGTAAGTTATCACATCATATTGCAAAATGTGACATGGCCGCAGCATAATTCGTTTCAAGAATAAAACATAAAACACTGAGGAATAAAAAAGGAGGGATTAATGAGCTCCCATAATCGGACTCCCACATAAACAGGCAGAATTCTACGCTACAACGAGTCGCCTGATGTGTGTGGTTATTCTGCAGCGGTCTGGTGTCATTTGCATGTTATTTATGACGAAGGTAAACACAGTGGATGCTCGAGCGTAATGGCACTGCGCTGTGACGTGGCACTCTGGCTGCAGATTTATCAGCACTTGTGTCCTGCTGCCTTCAGACAGCTGCAGGGATTTAATTAACTGAAGGAGAAGCTTTTCATACAGTATAAAACACCAACAGATACTACAAGAATCTCTCATACTAATTTAAAGATAAATACGGACTGATTTAACCACAGTGAAAATTATTTCTGATGCTGATTAAACCGAACCTACTGACCTCTGTTAGTTCAAAATAACATTCTGCCTCTCAGCAGTGCTGCCTGTGCTGCTCACACTCTTCACTTCAACTAATCAGATTTTGCCACCACCTCTCTGAGTCAGATTTGTCAGACTTTAAAATCTGTTCTGTTCTCTTGATTGATGGGAACCCCCTCCCCCCCACAGGTTTTCATCAGGGGAAGGTGTCTTTTAGAGTCTTTCCAGTGACCTCATTGGAAAATCTTGTTCCACATCACATCCATCCAGATCTTCAACTACAGGCTGTTTTCGACCTTCACCACCACCACCAGGATCTAGACTCCATCGGAGGGATCTTCCTGCAGGCTCATGGCCTGATTAACCCTGCAAAATGTCTCCAGAGGCTCCTCACGTCTCTTCAGCCTACACAATAAACTGCTGTGTCTTTGTTCTATCGATGGGGTATTGATTATGTTGATTAGGTGAAAGAAAAGCTGTATTTTTACTGTGATAGTTACCAAACATTTTCTACCAAACAGGTTTCTGATAATCAGAAGGACTCTGTACCCACCTTTCTTTAGTTTTCATAAGATGTATGGGTGAAATGGTTGGTTAACCTCAAATCACACACAAAAAAAGACATTTTCCATTCCCTTCAGCAGTATCTAGCAATAGTAACTACTGTGAAGGTCTATATATATTAGATAAAAAAATTCCTTCTACCAAAAGAAATGTTTGCATTTAGTTCTGTAGATCATTCAGATGGACCGAGATGTAGTAAAAGTTTATTCATCTGCAGCACAGAGACGGATATAAACCTCAGCACATGAAACCAATGTCTATATGTCTATATATCACCAGCCGTAAGAGAGAAAACATGATTTTTGTCGTGATTTGGGTTAACTGACCCTTTAAGAGGAGAATCTCCCTGCTAATAAACAGTCTACATTGTACCGTCACTTAGTGCTCACTAAAAGCTATACATCAGTTTAAGACTGAATCTTGCCTAAGCAGTAACGTTCAGTCATAATGCAGTTGATGAGCCCTGGTGAACAAATGGTGCTGTCATAGCCGGACTGGATAAGCATTGTGGCCCAGACGACAGGACAGGTTACAGATTCCCTGTGTCCATTAGGAGGCATTGACTTTGCCTCTCTGAGTGCTGTAGGCTGTGATTGCAAATGACACGTTGTTACATTGCATTTGTTCTAAGATGCCAAGAACAATTCTTCCGCTTGCTATTTATTCTCCACAACAAGCGCAGCATGTAATTAAGAGAGTATGTAATCCAGCCAAAACATTCAAAAGCACATTCATCTCCAGTTTATCTTAAACACCACACACACACACATAGTTCCACCTAGAAGCACCTGGTCGATCCATTAAGAGCTTGCTTCATTGTACGACATAAATGTTTGAGCCTTGTGGGAAATTTTCCATTTGCAACAAGTCAGCTCCTAAGGCAACACTTGTTGTCTGCCTCTGTGGGTGTGTGTGCTCGCTGGGCTCAGCTACAGGCTGGGACTGCATTACAGTATGCAAATCACATTGGATCCCTCACATACAGATGTAGCCATTGTATGTTAAGTCCTGCTTTGTGCAGTGTGTGCGCTCACTGCGGCCAACCAGGCACCGTTGCTGCACCTCCGCTCCTCTCCCATGAGTGTTTGAAAAGGCAAAAAGAAAAAAAAATACATTTTGTCCTGTTTTCCAGGCAGTGGAAGGCAGCAGGGAGGTTTCCTGTGAGACTCAGGCACTGCACTCTGAATTTCACTGAATTTCTTCAACTCATCAACTGAAATATGAGAATGAAGTATGACAGAGAATTAGTGCCAGATTGTGCCCAATCGCGTGTCTTTCTGATTTGACCTCTTTCCACTTTCGTTTTCCCCCTTCCCTATTACTGAACATTTCCATCTTTTCTAATCGGAGCTTTGGCTTGTACTGTACATGTTCACTTATTCCTGCCATGACCCTTTGGCGTATTAACTGATAAGAATAGATTGATTTTCTGCCAGTAAATGTAGCCATGGCAGGCTAAAACCTTGTGTATGATAAATGGGTTTCAGAGTTATCTGAGCGGATGAGTCGATGTGCTGATCAATGCTGAAACTCAACAAGGTCATTCCTGCTGGAGATAACGCATTTGTTATGCAGATTCAATCCAAAAAGTCCACACAGTGTGGTCCATCTGATTGGGTGAAACTCTCCTGATGCAGCACCTCAGTTAAGATGGTGGAAAAGTACTGAAATACTGTACTTAAGTACCTTGTTTAGGTACTGGTACTGCTCACTGCCAACAGAAATATTGTACATTTGCAGTATTTGGGAGTTATAATCAGTTGCTTTTGAGATGGAGATCTGGCATAAAGAAATAGAAAAAGCAACACACACACACGCACACACACACACACACACACAAAAATTAGATGGGCGGTTCCCAAAGCTTTTTTTTCATGTGGCTCATGTGGACCATTTAAATAACTATCTGAGGCCGAAAGAGGTAAAGTTTTAGTTAACAATGCTTAAGAAATGAAAAATTAGAGGAAAAATACATTTATTTTTCTTTCTTAACCCATTAGTCATTTCACCAACTCCCTCATTTATCTTGTGACTTTGACTGGGCCTTAACCCTGGCTAAGTGCCCACTCTTATATGGAGGTTAAACTAGCTTCACCTCAATCAGCAGAGCATTAAACTCTGCTTAAACACAGATTAAACATTAATGCATCAGCAACAATGTAATAGTGCTGTGTGTAATTTTTTTTGTTACTTCTGCCACTTTTACTTTTGCTGATAGTGCCTCTGTACTTTTACTGAAGAGGGATTTGAAATGGAGGTCTTTTACTTCTAATGAAATATTTTTTAATACTTTCCCCAGCCCTCAATAAATGAGCAGCTGTGTCTCCTGTAGGAATTATGCTTATACACAACTAAAAGTCTCTTCTTCTTTCCACCCCATTTTTTTAAACAATCTTATTTTTATTGCTCCTCCTCCTTGTTTTATGTTATTGCTATTCCTATGTATTGTTTATTGATGGCACTCTGGTCGCTTTCATGATCTCTGTTTGTTGTTTTTACCCTCTAAAGTAAACGGTTTGGAGAGGTATAAGTAAAGTTAATTATATTGTTATTTTTAGATTGTTGTACTGGTGCTTTTGCTTATAGCAGCTATAGTTGACATTTTTATAATAAGAACGTAACAAATGTGACAATGAAAACACTTTTAGTGAATTATCACCTCGGCTCTTGCTGCAGTGACACAGCAGCTCCTTTCAGCTTTATGGAGCTTCATAACGAGTTCTCACTGTTTATCACCTCCATAAAGCAGAGGTCGACCGATAAGGGATTTTTAAAGACTGATATGATAACGATAGTTTGGGGCAGATAGCCAGTGAACAGGCAAGTAACCCCTCGCGAAATAAACTTGACACTGGTGGAAATGAATCTTTGGCTTTGTTAGAAACTGGCCAACTTTTAAAAGTCCTCAGTAATAAATGCTTAAAAATAAACATACAAATCTGAAACTGAAGATCAAACTGGCTGGTGGACATAGTGGAGCATTTATCAGCTAAAATGCTGATTATTTCCCTCAGGAGTTTGTACAGATCAAAAACAGAGCTAAAAGAGAGCAAATACTGGGCCTGCACTAATTGGTGGGCACAAACACGAGTCCATGTGAATGAATGCTGTTTCATCACTGCTGCCTGTGTAAATAAGCAACTGTTTACTAACCAGTTTGCTATATCCACTTCAAAGATGAAGTGTTAATATTGTGTTCACAGCTTGTTTCTGCTGTAAATGATCTGAACTGGTCTTCCCACACTGGTTCTAAACTTATTGCTGCTTCTTTTCAGAATAAGAAAAACAGAACAAAAATTGTTTTCTATCTGTGAATTATTTTTGGTTTGGGTTTTTTTGAAACTACAGTAAGCAAGCAAGCCAGTAAAGATTTATAACATTTTTCAAAATGTTACAAAGAGCTTCACAGTAAAAGCCTGAGGCTAAATATTGTATCAAAACAAATAGGGCCAAAAAAATAACAGAGAATTTATGGAACACAAATAACAGTAAGTTCTGAGTTCACCTTTTGAATCCGGGTCATCAGAGCTGCTCAGCTCATAAAAGAAACATTGAGGCCAATTGAAAAAATGATAAAATATCCAAACAGGTGCAGGGGCAGGAATATCTTGTGCAAAATCATCCAGTAGCTGCTTTGAAGCCTGCAGTGACACATTATTTAGCACATACATGCTTAAGATATTTATATAACAACCATTTACATAATGCATTATGTATGAGGACACGGGATGTTTGATAAATTAAAGCCAGGATTAGCCTACTTCATATCAATAATATCGCTGTATCAATCAGAAATTGGTTTTATCTCATCTCCAGCCCTCCTCCTTTTGGCCACACTGTCGGATTATCAGATGCTGATAAAGTAGCATTTCTGAAAGGTCAGAGATGGATTTGCACATGATGTTATTTTCAAAGATAAATGCGTGTTTTACAAGAGTAGAGTGTAGTTGGATTTTTCTACCAAAAGGGCCTGTGGCACCAACACAAATGTAATTAACCCCACCAGATCTTTTACAAATGAAGGTTCTTTCATTAAAATGGCTCTTAAGCAGCTGCATGGCAACACTGCTGCCTACTTGAATTTACCCCTTACCTGGTAGTATGCTACAACAAAAAGGTCAATTACAAGTTATCAACACCCACCACCACCACTGCGGCCGCCGTGTAAGGAGGCGAGCCAAACTTGCAAATTAATTTCCCAAATGAAATTTCACTTGGTTGTTTCTTTTCACCTGGAGGAAAAACTAGAGGGATAAAGTGTCTGGTCATTACTATGTGGAAAATTGAAAGAAAATAAAAAAAAAAACAGAATTAGATACTGGAGATCAATCTTACTTAATTTCTCCAGGGAGTTTGACATGGTGTGGAGCCATAGAACTGAAATTAGCAATCAGAGGGCGTTAGCAGAGCAGCCACGAGGACAGTGTCTTGCTTTACACATCAGTCTGTCCAAACATGTTCGTGCTGATGACATTATGTATTTGAACGGTGCCCACTGCAGAGCAGACATCACAGTAACTTCTTCCTGTAAACCACTGATTACTTCATTCCCACTCAGAGCAGATATGAAGATTGCCAATAAAATGCCCTCATTCACAGCAATAATAGGCAATAATGACAATGTCCTAGTAAACAGTAAATCTGCCAGATAAGGTGCTGCGCTGAGACACAACGATCAAAGCAGTGTGTTTGCTGTGTGTGTCGTGGCACATCTTTTAAGGCACTGAGATGCTGCTTTTAGCTGTGGCAGTGTTGGTTTTCAGTTGGTTGGTTGGTCTTCCGTGACACACTGACTTTTAAGCTAGTGCTGCCGTCGAGTCAAAGTTTTCACTTACCCAATGAAACATCTACTGGATTAATTGACTCTAAAATATTTTACGGGCAGTCGTGGTCTCCAGACAATGAAACTCGCTGACGTGGATGGTCGCTTTGACTTTTTATCAGTAGCATCCTCATTTTTCTGTGCCTTTGTTAGTCCTTCCTGGTGAGGATAGTCTTCTGGGAGCACGGATCAGTTTGAACTAATTTTCTTGCAAACCATATGTCTACTTTTTGGGACGAAAATTGGTAACAACTAAATATATGGGCCTTCTAGCACAGGTTAGGACACAGCAGCCGGGTAATGGTAGAAAAGTGGGCTGTTATTACACTAAATTACGCAGCAGAGAACACTTCACAGGACAAGACACAAAATGGTCTCTCCTCTCTGTGTTTCTCTTCATTTTATTAGATCCTGTGGCCACTGGATGTAGTCTTGTTCAATTCAATAGACCAGAAACTTCAACTGATGAGGAAACACAACAATGATAAACTAAGTAATGATAAACTGTCACGGCCAGAAACTTAAGACTTTAAGAAGAAATCTCCTTTTCACGTTGTTTAACCTTCCTCTTGTGTTAGCTTTCTGTGTCTTAAACCAGCCATACAATACCCTAAAAAAATTATTTATCATCCAATTTGTTTCTTACCTCTTGGTTACCTTGTTAGTCCTCCTTATCCATGAAAAGATTGGTTTTAATGTTTTTCTTGTGGCCCCCTGGGCCTTTCTTTTCACAGCATACCCCTCGTTTTCAATATAAAAAAAATGAAAAAATGAAACTCAAGAGAATTATATAAATAAATAAAAGGTTTTTATGTTACCTGACTATTAGTGAGGGGAATCAGAACACATCTCTTAATTGTTAAAAAAAATAATAATAATAATTTTAATATTATTAACTATAGTAACATCCATGGTGTTACGGGTCAATTTCGACTCGTATGTATTTACTTCAAGAAAAAGGAAAAAACAAGTCTTTTTTCCCCCCAAAATAGAACTTTAATACAAATACAAAATGAAAAGCAGAACTAGTAATAATATAAAATGTAGATTTGCAAGGTCAAACAAACAACAACCAATCAAGCAACTCAATCGTGTGGCAAAAAGTGACACTTTGAGTGTGCTCTTTGCAGAGATACTTTTTGCAGGTGAAGCACAATGTGTTTGTCTTTCTGTCCTTATTGCTGGGGCAGACCTGACACCTTTTTCTTTACAATCAGGTGGTCTCTCTGGGGTTGTGTGGCTGTGACTGTTGTGGTTGATGTTGAGGTAGGGCTGATTGAGGAGGATGTTGGCGCTGATGCTCTTCGTGTTGCTGCGGGCGTGGACGGGGTGCTTGGTGTGCTCTGCAGCTGTCTGACCAAGGCTTCAGCAGCTGGGTCTCGGGTTCCCTTCTCTCAATGTGTGCCTTGACAAGGGAACTTCCTCGCTCCTCAAGAAACATTCTCTACTTGTTTTAGTTTTTGGTTGAGTTCCACCCTTGGTGAATGTGGGTCCACGACACAAATCGATGTACGATGCAGACTCATCGAAGATGTTGTAAAACACAAAGATAGTCCATCTCCTGGTCATTCGCTGGCAAGTGTAGTTGGCAGTCAGCTTGTCCAGGTTGTCCACTCCTTTGTTTTTGTTATAGTTCAGAATGATCATGGACTTTTTGTCACTTCCAGATGACACAGCCGCATCTTCGTGAAGAGTGGACATCAGTATCATTTATTTTATTTTGTTTAAATAGAGGTTCCTGACAAAGACAAAAAGTCTTGATGCAATCAACAAATTTATGTAGTACTTTTATGCTTTTAAAACTTAAAAACGGGTCGGTGGCGACCCTAACACCAGAGGAAGGTTAAAGCCATGCCAAAGTCTTTATCCAGTGATGCTGCTTGTGGGCCAGTAAGGTTTGTATTCTTAATTATTATATTTTTATCAGTCCATCTTTTGATATGCAAGAAGTCCTTTGGGCTTGAGCCAAAACCCAAAGCTTCAGAGACTTAATCTTTAAGAGGGTTATAAAAATAACCCTCAGTTTATCACAACATTTCCCTGCTGTTTAGTGTACCATACAACCTTCTTTTATGCCCAAAAAGGAAAGCACAATGTTTGTACTCCCAAAAATGCTACACCCCAACTGAGAGCTGAGCTCAGTAAATTATTTCTAAGTTGATTTTACCGAAGCCAAATCTTTTGGGGAGATCCGCCAAGGCCGCATGTCTGTCCTGGTGCCAAGCAGGAACCGGTGCCATCCTTTAAAAAATAAGAGAGGACAGAGAGAGCCAGAGTGCACAGGCAGAGGAAAAGAAGGAGCAAAAAGTATGTGTAGAGGGGGATCACACAGTGCAAGATAATGAGGGTGTCAAGATGGCCCACGGGAGGCGAGATCTCACCACACTGCAACTCTGGAGAAGTGTCATCCTGGGATTAAGCACAAAAAAAAATCCAACTACAAAAAAACAAAATCTGATAAATGGCACACAAGTATACAGTCATTCTGAACATAAATTAAGTGATGTTGGTTTGATTGTGTCTTTAGCATCAATGCCTCTCTATAATACACAATATAAGGTGTATTGGGAGCTGACAGAGTTACTCAAGACAACTAAAAATGTCTAAAATGTGTGATTTGGATGTTAACTTTATGAAGTATCACCCACAAGACCAGAGTTCAAAGGGAATCTGATCAGAGCAGCTGAAAGTTTTATTTATTTCTGATGGGTCACAGGGTTATGAAGACCACTTTTGTACTTCTTTACATGAAAGGATACAAAGAATTAGTATTCAGAGAGGAGAGTACTGCTGGTTCATCCCTGTGCTGGGTGTCCGACTGACCTAGAATCTCACCATGTTGTGGAGGGTTAGAAAGCCTCACAACAAAGGCACATATTCCATGTACAGTCTTTTATTTAGCACGGCACTACTGGGTATTTCCATAATTGATTAATTTTTCAAAATGAATGTCAGAATTTAGAAAGGTGGCATTTTTGAACTACTCGATTTATCACATGAGACCAACTCAAGCAGGCAAAGTTTTGTTAACGTTAAAAACATTAAATATTTAGTGTTTTTGCTTGCAAATGATTTCAATAATTACCTGATTAGCTAAATTAAAATACTTATCGACTAATGGATCACAGCTCCATAAAGTTCATGCACTTATGAGCCTCATCCAGGCCAAGCAAAGGTTAACAAAGCAGCAGTCCATCATCGTTGTTGTGCCAGTCACATGTTCATTTCACAAAGCAACAGTGGGTGTGCATGAAATGAGGACGGCATCATCATATTTACAGGTATACACGCATACACATCCTGAAAACTCACGGCAGAGGGCAGTTAAAAAGATACGAATTTTGTTGACTGCTGTTTGGATAAACTTTCTGTGAATGAGAGGCCAAACGCAGGGGAACTTTCTGAAAAATATCTGCATCCATGTGGACAAAGTTTTAGCCTCTGACTATTTTCTTCCTGTCACTGGTGGGTTTGTTCTGGAATTTTCTTTATTTTGTCTTTCTCCTCCCTGTAGTACTTTTGCCTTCACACCTGGTCCAATCACCTGCTTCCCCAGCTGCTCTTCATTCACAATCAGCACCAGTTTATATTTAGCAGCCAGCTTTCAACCACTTTTTTTGCCAGCTTGTTAATGTTGCCATACTGCTGTAGAGCTTCTTTTGCTTCTGTCTGTTTGCCTGTCAAACTTTCTATAATCTATTTCCTGTCTGACTGGCTTTAGCCAATATCCTCTTTAGTTTCTAATTACCTGCGTTCCTGCTTCATTGCAAACTTTAAACCTCTGTTTTTCTGGCATTTCAGCCATTTGGCAGCTACCAAACACGTGGACACTAAGAAACTAATCGCCAATCAAAAGCTAAAGAGTCATAATAAACTTAATACTGGCAAAAATGAAGAAAGAAATCCATGCCTTCCTAGTCTGAATCACATTCCATATTTACAGGAAGTGAAAACATGACAGGTTAACCGTCTGCACAACTGAGCTGATCTGAATGAAGCTACAGAAAGAACAGATGACAGGAAGAATACAAATTAACTTTATTTTTGCCTCATTAGCACATAAAAATTTGGCAGGATGCTGGAAAGCAGTCAGTGCACTTGTAAAGTAAGCTCAGCAAGCAGTAAAATACAACCATAATTCATCATAAATGTGGAAAGCTGTGATTCCCAACATGAGGGATGGGGAAAAAAGATAATAGATTCGATTTGAAATTATTTTTTTTTTTCCTCCATCACCACCTTTTTAAATAAGTGAATCCAATATAAAAATGTCTCTTCTGACCCCACTAAACTGGTATCCATTGGGTCATGCTGATTTAAAAACTAATCAAACTGGTCAGGGAAATTAACCTAAAAACACACCAGGAGCTCGTCAAATGACAATCTTCAGCTTTAATTGGTGTCCGCTTCAGGATCTATTTGGGGCACATGCTTATCTTGTCTGGTCTGCCAGCATTACTGATCTCATTTCCCAGCTTTAACTGGCAGCAAACCACCAGCAGACCAGAAAAAGAAGAAAAAATGCTCACAGTCAACCATGTTTAGCTTCTCCAGGCTGGTTTTGTCAACAGTTGAGCTGTGAAACATCTTTCAGCAGTTACAAAATGAAACACTTGTGATGTGATTAAATAGATGGATACATTTCATTTGTTCATTTCTTTGTTAACGCAATGAGCTCCATTTCTTTTGATTGTAGCACCACATGTCATTGTGTTTTGTTTATTTCAGTGCTTATGTTTTTATGTTAAATGCTGGAAAAATGCTGAATTGAGTTACTGTGAATCAAAATGAACATTTTATACTGATGTGATGTTAAATAAATAAAGCAGTCATGAGACAAC
This sequence comes from Scatophagus argus, assembly GCF_020382885.2. NCBI lineage: Eukaryota > Metazoa > Chordata > Actinopteri > Scatophagidae > Scatophagus > Scatophagus argus. The sequence continues at coordinate 3,455,991 of NC_058498.1, read as the reverse complement.
ACAATGCAGAAAGAGCTGCAGGTGACAAACTTTTAAGCATGACAAAGGAGTCCTTTCCCCTGCTCAAAAAACAAACAAACAAACAAAAACCATTCTGATCATGGTTTCTCACAGAATGATGGGAAAAGGACGATTATAGCCTGGCTTATTTATTAAGATGACTCCAGTATGGTTTGCTCTTGCCACATTAACAACAAACAAACAGTAACCCTAATCTTATTCTGACCTTGACCAAAAACCAAGTCTTAGCTTTAAAATAAATCTTTACCCATAATTCTCAGGTTGGAAATAAGTCATATGTACTTCTATACTTGTGAGGACTCTCATCAACACAACTTTAACCTCAAAAAGTCTTAACCTCAAACTCTGAACTGAAGTACAGCTCCCATCATCGCCTTTCAAAAATGTCCTCACTGTTAAAGTTTTAAAGGTTATGAAAATTGTACTTAGAGCACGAGCATGCACGCACACACACACACACACACACAAATAGAGCAGAGCTCAGTGGGGGCCAAAAGACCTGTTATTATTACCTCATTATTATTTCACCAGGGCGAAAAGGACAAGCTGCTGCCAAATGCTCTTTAAGTTTCTTGTCTTGTGTGACACTTGTCTGAGACGCATGCCACTGCTGCCCAGTTCCTCTGTTCATCAGTTCCTCTCCCCATGACCACTAATTAACCACCCGCCACCTTCTTCACAGACAATGGCACAATTAAAACTTTATCGCTGAATAATCGCTTTACTGGGCACTGGGGTTTAATGACAGTGGGTGTTAAGGAGCAAATGAACCCTCTGGAGCAGAATTACTCCTTGGCAGCCTGGACACTAATCACAGTCCTCGTTTCGGGGAGGCTGTAGTTATAAGACCGGACCGACAGACCTCAGGGCAGCATACATGTCAGTCTTCATGCACAGGCAAAAGGAGGCTTAGACATTTTATTTCAGAATCAAAGAGACACACAAGCAAATTTGCACACACAGATCAGTTTCAGTTTTTTAATCCTGATAGTCATTCCTCATGTGTCTCTGTCTATCATTTCTTTATTTTGATGCATGAACTAAAGAACAATATCCCCTTGTGGCTCAGTGGCCTGTGGGGAAAGTTGTCCTGGATATCATGGACAATAGATGGATTTTGCCACACATGTGAGCTCACATAATGCTTTGCATGTAAAACATCTTGTGAAATACAGTTAAAAGAGTTTGTTTTTTAACCTGCAACCACCCACATCCATCATTCAGAGTAACTCAATAATTTGCCTTTTTTGCAAACTTACCATGAGACTGCACAAAATCTGGATTCGTCTCTCCTCAGAAGCCTGACCAGCAGTTCCAGCAGGCTTTCTGTAAGGATTGAAGGACGTCAGGACCTTGCAAATTGAACTCTGTTCTCACACACACAACACACACTAACATACGCAACTACTTCACTCACCTCCACCCAGACTTTACAAAAGTTTAAATTGAGACGATATGTATGCTTTATGAATCTTAATAAACCTGCTGCTTATGTCTGTTTGTCAGATGTGCTCAAGTCATTATGCGAGTCACAACTTGAGGTCTCTGCAGTTAATACTTTTCCCTCCTCTCCATCTATCAAAGAGAATGTTAAGCAGTCTGAAAATGCAGCTGTCCCTGCTCAAATATTGACACATGGCTCCTGTTGTGACACTGTGACTGTGGAAGATTACATTTTCACACAATAAAGCAAATATTGCCCCTGCAATATCAGAATGGCTAGAAAGAATTGCTTAATGGACTCTTTAAATTCCAAATATATATACATATATATATGAAAAAAACGTACATTCTTATACATTGACATACACATTGCCTCTCTTAAGCTTAAGAGTCGCTCTCTTGTAGACTCACTATGTTTAAGACTCTCATGGCTCGCTACTTCACCCCAAGCAGACCCCATGCACTCCACAACAAACAATAGTGTAATGATATCCCACCTTCTATGTGCAATAGAGTAACACTGTATTTCCCTTATTTGCTTTTGTATATTTTTATTTGTATGTGTTCACTGACCTGTATCTTCATTTGCTATTCCTGTGCTGCTGTGACAATGCAAATGACCCCTCTGTGGGACTAATGAAAAGACTTCTCATCTTATTTTTATTACTGTCCAAAAAAGCAGAGTTAATGTTACAAACTCAGATCTGACCTGAATTCAACCAAACCAAACACTGACTTGAAATCACCAAATAAGAAGCAGTTGTGAAACTGAGATTTGGCTCTGTCTTCACATCCACCATTTCTCCACCTCCACCTAGTCTTGTCTCCCTGACAGGCTTTGAAACATGGAGTCTGTAAGACAAGAATGATAAAGGCGACTTGGACACCGACAGAGACAGGGAGGGAAAACACCCAGAGAGAGGGAGAGATGGGGAGACTGACTGCTGGCTGAAAGGTGTCATCACATCACACTCCAGTCTGCCTCCTATCAAACAGCTGCCACGGTGTGTCCCTCTTGTCCCGGAGAACAGAAAACCCACGACTGCCCCTTCGTCCAGTTTGTCACCTCTTGTCAACAAATAGCAGTGCATAAAGTTGCTGCTACTGCTGAGAGAGATTTCATTATTTTACTTGCAGGCTGGTGCATTTACCCACAGTGATAGTTTCACCCTTCAGCCATCGCTTTCAGGAGCATCTGTGGAAGAGAAGTCAGGTAATAACTCTCACTTTGGGCCACTCTGGCCCACTCCACATGGGATCTGAACCAGACACCTCCTGATTACTGCTAGTGGGAGTCTAGAGGTCCATTCCTCACTCAGCTGTCCAGTTCAATTACACGCTGTGCAGTGAAGAAATGCAAGGAAATCTGTTGTTCTGTCCTGAGTCATATGGACAGAAGAGAGCCTTAGGTCAGCAAGTCTGCCTGCACCTACACTTCTGCATGATTGATGGCCTCTGCAGTCCAGGCATTTGTAAATGTTTATCTAAATGTCTTGGAAATTCAATCGTGTCTCACATGAAGGTGGTTCCTTTTTTTTGTTTGTTTGTTTGTTTTTTTTCTCATCATGAGCAGAACTGCAAAATAAAATAGCCTAAATATGAAGTGAGGACATTTTACCTGTGCATCACACAGTACAATGCATGTACTGTATATTAAGACGGGACACAATTAGTTGAGGACAGATATTAGAAAGATAAGTAAACACAATTTTAAATATGCGATTGCAAGTCACTACAAAACCAGTGCCTTTTAATATGCTGCTATCACAGCCTCTCAACTCTTGTAGGAAGGTCTGCCCAAGATGCTAGAACCTGGCTGCAGGGATCTGCATTTTTAGTACATGCACAAATGGATGACGGAACTTTGAATCCTTAAGCCTTGAACTGACTGTCACTGACAGTGTTATCAGTGTCACTGACAAAATCAGTGATCTCACCGGTGACTGAGAGTATCACTGCAAACAACATGTTGAGCTGAGGCATGAAGAAACAAAGAGCCTCCCTTGAACTGGAAGAATGCTGTTGTTTGAAATATCATTTTACACTGGAGCTGTGGGATTTTACTCATGTGGAAAACCAACACTGAGTGATGTCTAAGGACAGGAGAGTCCACATATTTTTGTCCATCTAGTATAGATGCAGTTTTTTCCAATTTGCTTTCAAAACTGTTGTCAATATTTTGGCATTATAATCACTGATTAGGACTTTTGTTAATTTGCCATCTCTCAGTGGCCAAACTTTAATTTCTACATTCATTCATTTCAAATGATTCAAACGAATGCTGTATAACTTTTCAGCTTTCTTGTAAGTAATGTTCTGCATCTCACAGGGATGATGAGCAAGAGTCAATAACAGTATGATAAATCTCGGCATACCCGGGGAGTGTGTTTTCTGTATGGCAGTCTTCCTGGAGGGGGTTTAATACATCCATAAACAACCTGTACCTGTTTTTTATGTACATCATGCAGTGCACATACTCATCCCCTTGAAGTTCACACACTCACTGACATCTGAACAAGCAGTGAAGGGCCTGCAGGCAGAATGGACTAAGGGTTGTGATCTTCATCACTCAATGTGGAAAACTGGCACACACACACACACACATATGACAGACCCACCTCAGTGACTTGATTGTGCAACAGATGCATTAATGTTGACTCATTTTCAAAGTGTGCAGTGTTCCATTTGAGTGAGTAGTTAAGCATAACCTCAAACAGAAAAACAGCTCCTGACATCTCAGCTAGTATGCTGCATATGTGAGTCATGATGCATTGATCTGCTGCCGTAGCAAACACTTAAAGCCCCACAAACCTCCTGGGAGTCCGACTATATGTGCTCAGCCTGACAGCGTGTGTTGCCACTGTGTCAAAATGAATAGAGGGCCTCTTGAAGATCGGTGAGTCATAGACGAGGAGGAAAGAGCTGACGAGATCTGATGGCATCCTGAATCTTTAGATCAGAGTTCATCGCAATTTATATGCTGAGTTCGATCTCCATCCTCAAAGGTCAGTCTCATTAAACGCTGTCTCGAGAGCTGACCAAGTTCTCTCAAGTCAAAAGACTTTACATCTAAATAGTTTCATTAAACCAGTTTTTTAGCAGTCTGGAAGTTAAATGATTAAACTGTAAATCGTTAAGCATCTGTTTAGCATTTGGCGTATTGTATATAAATTGTATATTGATCTACTTTATTCATTTTTATCAGATTCTAAATTTAATTACCTCTGTATAGGCTGCCATTTTGGGTTGCCATTTTGTTGTGCAACCCAAGGACAAATAAAAACAAAACCTGCCCTAAGTGAGTGTGGTGGGAAAGCAGCCCGAGGCTCCTCCCAGGTTACAGAAGGCACCTGTTGGTCTATGCTCACTCCTGCACTCTGTCTGGCTGGTGTAGTTGGCTGTTACAGCTTTGGTCTGACGTCTCGTCTGAGCACATTGTGTGTTGGAATTCCACTGGTGTTTTGGCCAACTTTTACGAGTGTTCCCGCCTGTTAATGCCACATACCAGAGGTGGTGAGTCGGGTCACAACACTGAAGTGTGTCATTTTAGTATGCAGCATGGTGACCTCTGTCAATTCTGTTTTCTCTTAGTTGGTTCGCCTGCTGCTGTTTTTGCTCCTTAACTGTTTTGTTTGGCCTTTATGGTTTGTCATTCTTTATCCTGTAATGGACTGGGTTGTTTCTTTTTTGTTGTTTTTTTTTTTTTTGATTTGTTTTGTAATTTAGTTCCCCTTTCAGTGAAGTAGTACATTTAACCATTTTAGATCTCATCCACGGTCGTACTGCCCATTTTTTTAAAATTATGGCAAAACAATTGCAAAAGTCAATTTCTTTGTGTTTTTATAAATTGGTGCAGGTTTATGGAACCTTCCTGGTGGAAGGAGAGCTTTGACCTCAGGCTGCTCTTCGGTGGTTACCGCTAGTTTTGTTAGCCATGCAGTGAACCTTAGTGGTCTTATTAGCCTGTGTTAGAGCTGATAAATGAAGTTGAATAAATGTATTATACTTTTGGTTTGTTTTTAGAGATTCTGACCCATCATCCAAACTATCAGTGAGTAACATTCTTATTTGAGCCTCAAGCACAACACTTCAGTGTGTAAAGCTTCACCAGGAGTGCTACAGAAAGGTTGGGGGAAGGATTTATTCCTTTGCAATAAATAATACTTGTGCTAAAGGTCTACCAAACATTGCTAGTTCCAACCAGTTAATAAAGCATGAATCCAGCATGTTGTTATAGATTTTACAGACATACAATCAATTTTAAGATCCTGCTCTTCATTCCTGGGTTATTTTTTTGAACATGGTCACCTGGTGAATGATGCATCAGAAAACCAAAGCCTGAGAATAAATGAACTGATTAATAATAAATCAGAGTTAGTAATTTGCTTCAGGAAAGCAGGTCAGTCATCGGTTGCCTGACACAGCAAGCCTGCCTTGACAGAACATTGTATTGATTAGCACTTTGCTGGGTGTACATAATCAATTATTGACACAAACATTTTGGTCCACTGTGGCTGCTTCATATGAAAGAGAACAGATATTATTAGATAGATAGATTATATTTGATAATATACTGTTGATTTAACATTTTCCAAAACTGGCTACTGTTTTAAGTCCCTTTAATTTGATATAAGAATGTCAAGAGTCAGTGCCACCCCACTTCTGCAAAATGTTCTCCAAGAACGTATTGTCAAATTTGCATATTCATGCTTTCTGAATATTACGTCTGTGCCGTGATGTTTTTCTGAGGAACACTTTTGCCAGATGGTATTCAAATCTTTTCTGCTCATTATCAGAACCTGCACTTCCCCCAGATGGAAGGTGATAATTCAAACACCTCAAAGTGCTACAGTGTACAAGGGAAGCAGTGCAGTATACCACACACTTAACATCGTGTGTTTGGCTTACGAGCCGAGTCATCATCATCGTCATGTAACAAGGACACCTGTCACAAATTGCTCTCACAGTTCAGGTAGCGTGAGCTGCTTGATTGTTAAGATCACAGTGAAGAATTGTCACATGGTGGTCAAGTGGTCCTCGAGTCAAAATGACCCTCAGAATCATTCTGAAAATGATTTGTGATGCATAAGACAGAAGGAGACATTATTCCAGTGCCAGAGGATGACGACAACAGGCCTTGCAGACATATAAATAATAGAGTTAATGTTGGCTCAATAAGCTTTTGCCCTTTTCTGTTTATGAGGTGGTACACAACGATTGGACCAGATTCTGACCAGGACTTCAACAAGGAACTTCATTCTTCTCTTACATCCTCCCTCTCACTGATCTAACTAACCTCAGATAACATCATGACGATGGGTATCAACTTCCGTGAAGGTTTTCTTCTTCAGGTTCCATCCCCTAAAAAGGGGAACATTGTAGAACTCTTAAACTTTTAACTTGAGACACCATATTTAAACATGATCAATTTCTTTAATTGATGTTGAATTAGCTGCAACACCAGCAGTGTAAAAGAGCCACAAAAGCATCTTTAAAGTTGCTGTGCCTTCCTCATTCTTCAGTTTTGTGGAAGATAAAGTGTTAATTATTATTACCTGAAGCAAACAAGTCCCAGCCTGTACTGTACACTGTTGTACAATGTTGCCTTCAGGCTTGGTCAGCCTTCACACGAGTAGGATGTGCACTTTTTTTACAACACTGTCGGTTATATGAGATGCCAGTAAACACATTAAAGTTGGGACATTGGACTTCTACTTTGGGACTGTAGTCTATACTATTGAGGTGCACCTGACTTCTAGTTTAACTTGGCAAGGGCCATGAACAATGAGTCTTATATTTCCATTTAAGGTGTACTGATGAAAATTATGGAGGGAACAAAACACAACAACAGCAAGCAGTGGCCTGTGTAAAATTCAAAATCCAATCCTGCTTTGTGATTTTGGCCCTCACAGAGATTTCTCACATTCTGAAGCTCAGTTATGTTCCTTTTTCTCTGTCTGTTAATCAAAATGCCAGTAGGTGTGCATATGTGTGTGTCTTTTCTTTAGCGTTTTGTATATGCGCGTCAATCGAAGCAGTTTTTGTTCCAACAGAAAGCGTGGATGTGAAACGTGTTGAGTGTTATAAATATACAGTGATTTTTATTAGAAACACCTCTTTGCAGTTCATCATGAAATTATAATGTGCCATGTGCAAAGCCTCTATTGGAAATATTTAACTGGAGCACCATGTTTTCACGTAAATAAAGGAAATGTTCCTGCAGCTAAACTACTGTCGTGGTGGCAATGTGAAACATCAAAGTGTTTAAAATATGAGAACGGTATTCTTTTTCATAATGAGGCCGCTATCAGGATAGAACAGACTCCCTCCTCATACAAAAGGCTGAGACAGCAACACAGAGAAAATATCTTAATGACTAATTACATTTTAAGATGTGCAAATGGTTTATATTCAAAGCTGTGACTTCCCTTTAATCCTGTGAGCAAAGAACAATATTATTTCAAAATCCCACACTGCCCATATGGGCTATTTTACGTGGCACAAATTACTGGGCTTTTAAGTTTTTCAGTTGCTCTGTACACAGTAAACAAACTATGCATAATGGAAAAAAACCCCAAACAAAAACACTGGGATTTAACTTGTACATTTAAGAGGGGGGTCACACCATAATTTAGACTTGTTTAGCGAGTTTTGTGGCGGCGGAGGATTAAACGGAGGCACCGAGACGCGGGATTGAATTGCGCTGAAAGCTTGCTTGTGTTTTGAGGCCACTTTCAGAGCCACCAGAATGCAATGCAGTATGTCACGACAGATCAAATGAAATTCACTGCTGCAGAATATATTAGACTGCTTGTCAGCGCGGAAATAATGATGCAGTCTACTTTATCAGTGCTTTCAAAGGCTTGTCATAAGAAGATGAAATATGGTAATTGTATTTTTAATATCAGAACCAAAGTGGGGGTGGTGAATGATGCAGCATTCTTGGCAAATCTGGGACTTGATGAATAAATCATTAAAGTTCATATGAACTGCACGTAATAGATGATAACTGAGTGCCCTGCCTACAGTCTGGAGCTGCGTACACAAGCCTCGCTGTGCTTCTCCAGGTGTGCTCTTTGAATGAATGCTTAAAATAGTTATGCGAATTTTATTTTTAAGAATTGATGGAGGAAATGTGTGTGTGTGTGTGTGTGTGTGTGTGTGTGTTTGGGAGGGAGGGCTTTACATTGAACTTGGTCACTTGGCAGGAAGGAGAGATGAATTTACATAACAATGACTAATTTATCAACACAAACAAATTTTCATCCATCATTTCATTTTACTTTTTGTTTTAGTTGATTAAAATCTGCTAACACACATTATTATAACCTGTTATATGAACTAGTATTCTCTAAAATGACATTTGTGTTTTGCAGTGCAGCAACCTGCATTACGTTGCAAACAAGCCCATTTCTTAATGATTAAAGTCTGAGAAAAGCTAATGTGTTAATTAAAATTTTAATCTACATGTAGATTGACTTTACCTGTCAAACAATGTAAGTAACAAAAAAAAAAAAAAAAGAGGTAAAGATGGAATTGCATGTCAGCTTCACTTGCTTTAACTACGAGTGTGATATTATGGAGTAGAGCAAGCTGAACAAATGAAGTAAAAAGACTGCAAAAAGTGAAGGGATGCCACAGCAGTTTAAAGGGACAGGCCATTTCTCTTTACAGGTAGATTCCTCTAATCTTTCATTTTTAATCTTGACAGAGGAAGTCATTATCTTACCTTGCTTTGTGCTCCAGAAGAAAACCTCAGGGATGAGAGGATCAAAGTGATATTATTAGCAGTTGTGTCCTGTCTGTCTCCAATGCAGCTCCTGGAGTCAGCCGTCAGATCTGACATAACGGCTCACCCCTGCATCTTTTTCCTGTCGTCTTCTGCATTCTCACTGGACTGTGTGTGTGTGTGTGTGTGTGTGTGTGTGTGTGGTTCAAGGGTAGGTCTAAGATTTAACACGCCTGGCTATAAAGGTTTGCCTGCAAATGTTAACCCATGGGGCTCTTTTAATTAATCAAGAGGGCGAGTGATCTCTGCCACTACTTCAGAAGGGAAGAGGGCAGATGTCACATGATATTATCTAGGAATGGAGGTGGTAATTAATCACCTTGACAGCCCTTGATTTGTAAACATGGCTAATTTAGAGCATTTTTCTTCAGAAATCGCACAGGTACGAGGAGGATCTCACTTGCCATGACAGGTTTAAATTGCCCTTCAGCAGAAGTAGGCAAGCAGCCAGAGACTCTGTTGCAGTTGATTTAGATTGAGTTTGACATCCTGTTTAAGTGAATATGAATTGGGGATCAGCTGAGAATGAATTATTCTTTTTTTTTTTTTTTAGAGCGATTAATTCTTAAAAAAGAGAAAAGAGATCATTGCGATACTGGTTTTAGAGTCTTCATTAGCAGCACAAAGTGGGTTTTGCACACTTTGAAAATCTGTTAACTTTCATTAAGTGGAGCTTAGTATTACTATTTTATATCTTTGTCCTTTTACATGATTGATATCCTGTTATCTGTAATCAGGTTTTTAGAGTTTTGAAAAGTTGCACTTATAGTTGCAGTTCTGTAAATACTCCTTGTGATCATTCCTTGCTCAAATTTAATGTAGCCAAATTCAACGATGGTGGTCTGTGCATCGTAAACCTGGGAAGGTCACACCATTTTGTGTTATCACATGTCTTTTAATGCTGTCCATGTTATTCTTTTCATCGTGTTATTTGGTCAAGAATGCCATAGAGGAAAAACTGTAAGATGATGAAGAGAAGAGAAGGCCGGTGAAATAGTCAAACAAATGCAGGACTTCACCCAAATCATTTTCCTGCAAATTGCTGCTCATTTAAATGCTGCCCACATTTTAAGCCATCCCAGTACACATGTAGCATGTAGACCACAAGCTCAGACACACAACATTAATAATGGCTGTCTTTAATTGAAGTGATTTATTAATTGCCCCTGTGCTTCTTCTGCCAAAATTCAAAATGGCTACCACTGAAAGAGTCTGTATTGCTTGTCAGTTGTAAGAAAAACATGAAACAGAAATGCCAACACTGATTGCACTACATTATGACCTTTTGCAAATTCTAATAACAAACATTAGGGGCTTAAAGTACAAAAGCAAACAATAGACTGTCTCTAAATGTGGTGATATTCTCCAGAGTCCTCGTACTTCGCCCGGAAATTCACCCACTGTGTTGAACACCCAAGTCAACAGAGCCATGTCTCAAATAAATAAATAAAAAGATCTGCCAACAAGTAAAAGTGGATGTTTACTTCAGCGATGGCCTTTGTGTGCTCTATGAGTCATTCGCTGCTGGGGGTCGATTCCTGGGCTTTTGCTCGGGGGGACCAGGAGAGGAGAATAAATGAAGACTAATGACTACCGACAGAAATTCTGAAAACAAACATGGAAACCTGCTTGAATAATGCAGCCTTATTGCCCCTGTTTTCTGAGCTCAAACACAATTAAAATACATGGATAAAATATTAAACAGCGCAGGAAACACTTTTCACCAGGAGTTTTCACCACTCTTAACGGTCCACCCAGCTCTTTAAGTTTCGTTTTGGAAATGTCTGCTTTTGTCAGACTTGAGAGAAAATATAGTTACTTTTCATGAATTTAACACAAGACATGTTGCTGTAAAAGTATACAGAACTGATTCATCCTCACTTAATCATGACAGTAGCAATTAAAGTCGTGATGCAAAATGATTTCATCAGTATTCACTTGAAACAGTTTCAATTCTTAGATATCATGGGTGATATTTTCACATTTGATTTAAAAATTGCTGTCAGTTTTCTTTTTTGGGGGGGATGTGTTCACCAAGAGCCATGACTCTGGCCTTGGTTTTATTGGAGCTACTGTTTGACCTCCATAACTCCACTGAGCTGTCAAATCAACCACTGTTGCATGAAAAGGTTTCAAGATTTCTACAAGAATTGATTTGGACTCAGCCGTCAATCATTCAGGCCAGCACTCTCTCTCCCCCCTAATTTAATTTAATTCTACAGCATGCAGTAATTGTGTGTATGCGTGTGCATGTGTGTGTGTGGACATGTATTCTTGTAGTTGTGGGGACAAAAATCTCTTGACACAGTCACATTTTGAGGACCCGCCTTACTTATGGACACAAAATGTAAGTTCCTCCAACATAAATCATTTAAACATTACGGTGAGGACTTACATGCTTATTTCTAGAGGCATGTCTGATCTCATCAATTCCAACTTATCTTCGATTAACAGGCTGTGTTAGCATTTTATATTTTTTAGATCCTTCATTTTTTGGTAAAGTTACATTGATTATACTTCTATAAACCAAGAAGGTTTGTTTTTATGGTGGGGCATTACTTGTAAAGCGGTGTCCTCAGCATTCAAGCATCATAGATGAGGTATAAAAAAGTGAGGGCTTACCCGAAATAAACTCCGAAATGTGACCCCCAACAATTAGATTTTAAACAAATTATGTAACCTGATATTGATGTGCACACATCAGTTTGACTGATGGTTGTATAAATACCCAACACATCAATTGCTAGGGAGGAATGTGGACATGCTGTACAATGTAAAATGTCAAAAATTTAAGTGGAGATATGTTTTTTTTTCATCGGACAGCGACAATATCTTGTTTGTTTAATCACAAGAAAATGAAAAGTTATGCTGTATCTGTTCCCAGGCTTTATGCTAAACCATAACTGAACTAATGTTTTTGTGGCTTTAGCTTCAAAACTAATCAACAGATAGGTTCAGAGATTTGCTTATCTAAATCTCAAGAGATTTCCAAAAATGTTTACACTATTCCTTTTTAAAGCTATGATCCAAATATAGACAAAAACTTCTCAAACTAAATTTTGTTTCCAGTTGTAATGCTGTGGCTTGGCGTGTCACAAGTAGCCAAAACGCGTCCATGAGGTCCACAAGTCTCTTGCATTTAATCAGAAAAGCAAACACTCCACCACTTCAGCTAAGCTGCTTATTCCTTTTTCAGCTTCTCACCATCTTTTTTCTCTCCTCCAAGATCAAATGTTTTCTGTCATAACAGCTAATGTACAATGTGACACATCCTACCTGACACACCCTTTTGAGGGATTGTCAACAAGTTCTGTTACTTCATGCACAGCAGCTTTGTAATTTTCCACTGCAAATTCAAAGGGTAGGAAAGTGTCCCCAAAGCAGCTAGCAGAGCCCACAGTAGGAGGATGTAACCCCCCAGCCCATTTCATCTCTAAACCTGTAAGAATATGAGTGTACTTTATGATTCTTGTAGACTTCCGACAGATACTTAAAGTAAAAGATAAATGCTGATGCGGTGGCTTCTGCTCAGACCTCATGGAACTTCTTGCCCTTTTGCAAATATAAGGAAGATGTGCACAGCCACATTCAGCCATCATTTTAAAACACCACAATCTTAACGGGTTCTCATATCTCACAAGTGTAATTCATGGGGATTAGAGATTCCAAATGTTGAGGATTATGATGTTTGTATGTGTGAAATGGACAGGAAAAAACATTCACGCACCAGACACTTAAAAACTGAAGCTGCAGCATCTGAGATGGTCAAGAGGTCAATGTTTGGAGGCTAACATTTCCTGAGCGGCTTTCTCTGTAAGGTCAAGACCCTACAACAACCCTTCAACACATAAGTCTGATGTGAGGGACTCACACTATCACTGCCAAAATGACTGACGGGCTAAATCACACTTGAGGATGCTTTTTGATTGTATACTGTCAGTTCATTCATGATGAGAAATACATGACTTTAGGAAGATGGAGGTCTTCTTCTGAGTAACAATAAATGCTGCAGTAGGTCTGTAAAATCCACCCTGAAATGGCAACATTATCTGTCTGATAAACATGAGTATGCACATGTGGCAGAATCAGTTTATGCGGCGAATGTGCAAATGTTCAAATTCTCTGACATTTTCTCCTTCCATATCTTAGAAAAAAGCCCATGACATTTTCTACTCATATGTGCATGTGTCTCGTAGCTGAGCTCTGCTGGACATGGTTGAATTCTAATTACGCATAAGGCGCATCGGATTATAAGGCGCACTGTCGGCTTTTGAGAAAATTTAAGGCTTTTAGGTGCGCCTTATAGTGCGGAAAATACGGTATGTTGCAGAGGAGTTAAATGCGTCGTCTGTCGCTGTATTTCTGCAAGGACAGTGACAGCGCCACTGAGCAGGCTTGAACACATGCTTAACTATGGCTGTAACGGAGCTCTTTCTCGATACCATGCAATTCGCTGTAACGCTGTAATAGCGCATCAAATGGTTTATGTTCTTTCCAGTGTTTGCTCGTGCTTCAAACCCTCCCCAGGGTCATTATGGGGTTTAATATCTGTAACAGCTGCACAATGGGGTTTATAGTAATGAGGAGGTCATTTTTTTTTCCTCCAACAATCAAAATTACTGAAGTAGAGTCACACACACTAAATAATTTCATTAAGATGTTCTCTGTCTGTTAAGGAAGAAGGCATGCGCAACAATCTTAAAGAATAAAACCATGTTATTGAGTGTATGTACAGTATACCCAAGCAAACCAAGCTGAGAAGTAATTTTTGAATAATGTGGCAAGAACAGATAAGCTTCCTGCATCCATTTTCTCTTCAATGAACTGCTCACTGGGACTAAGTGCTTCGATTAAGGGTAGATTTAGAACTATGTATAACTGAACCTTTTATTTATCGTCTAGGAGAACAGTTTATATTTACTTCTCAATTAACCCTCCTGTCAGCCATGCAATTAGTAGACACGTGATGAAAGTGAATTATGTGGACACTGGCAGCCTGCGCTGCAGTTTGACACATGACGTCAGCGGCTGCTGATAACTGCAACTTAATGAATTAATGAAGTGTTTTGACATGAAAGAGGAAAATGTGGTGCATGAAGTAGGGAAAAAAAACTCACTGTTGCTATTGAATTGTGTAAATGTCGGACTCGGCGCACCAGGTGCTCGGACTGTGTTTTAACTCTTGCCAATGTCACTCGCAGTCCGAACAGCACTGAAAAAAAAGAGAGAGAGAGACAAATAAAATGGAGGAAGATTGCCCACTGCCGCTCGCCTTGACTATCTCGGCCACTGTGGAGCAGGATGCACTTTAACAGCCCACTATCATCCATCTGTGCCTGTGGTGGCAGCCGCGGCTGCAGACGCCCTCTATTCATCACCGCCGACAGGTTACAGATCTGCTGATTCGTGGAGCTGGAGGGGGCGGGGTGTGTGAGGGCAAGCCTCTGAAGGAGTGGGAAATGGAGGAGGCCAGACGGCGAGGGCAAGCACAGTGCATTTCCCCTCTGCAGTAGCTGACAGTTTTCACCCGTGCTGCTTGTAGAAGCCTGATTTCCTTGTTTGTTTGTAGAGAGACCTGATGATAATTTAACCTCTGGGACAAGCCCACCAACAGCTGGCATGGTGGCTTGAAAATGTGAGTTTAGTTGACGATTTAACGGTGCTGCAAAATGATAACCACTCAGCAGAAACACAAATGTCTAAAAAAACAAGCCATGATTATATTTTCCTTGAACTGATCCATTTTATTGCATTACTGTAATCCCAATCCCAATTAGCCAGCTGATGTGCCCTCGAGCAAGGCACTTAACCCCCAATTTGCTCCTTGGGTGCTTGATAGTTGCAGCCCACTGCGCCTGTGTGTTGCATGTGTGTGTGTGTGTTTTAGCTTGGGATTAATAAAGTAAATAAAATTAAAATTAAAAAATTGAATTCAAATTCCTGGGTTTCCCAGTCTATTGAGCATCTAGAGACAAGTTGCTTTGTCTCAACCTTTAATTTGTGACAAAGTTCCCCCTTGAATGAAACTACACAAGGAAAGAAAAGTAATTAGAGAAAGTGGAGGAAACATCACACTCCATGAGGCAAGTGTACCTTGTAACCGGGCTGTTACATCATTTCGCCTGTGCTGAAATTCCTGCCCTTCACAACTCACCAAACATTGCCGACAGCCCGGCATGTCGGGGGAGGCCTGAGATGCCAGTGTGCCTCTGAGTCTGATCAAAGGGCTTGTTACAAATTTATTCACGCCCCATGGTCACTTTGTTACCAAGCCAATTATGTCACAGCTAAATGTTTAGTCAATCAGAGGGGAGGGAAATGGTGCCCTCAACTCATTCAGCTTCATTTCACTTCACATCAGCCACTATCATATCACTGTGGAGGAGCGGTGCAATTGCTAAATCATCTGCTCATAATCTCTCCCCAACTTGAATTAAGTGGTGTGAGCATATGGTGCTATTTACGATGACAAATGTAACACCAATGACAATGAAACTAATTGAAATGTGCGGCGGAGATGCTAAGTCTCCACAGTTCATTTGCACATTTACTAAAGCAATACTGATCAGTAGTTGTGTAGGTGCGATTTTATTCGATCTCCACAACAGCAGATCCTGCTGCAGTGTTGATTGGCTCCCGTCTATTTTTTTTTTTTTTAAATGAACACCTGGATGAGTATGAAACACATGAGACGATGATCACAGTCAATGCGACGCAACGTACTGATAACATCTTCTCGGATCTTTCAAAGCCCTTAATGAGCCCTTAGCACTGAGGGAATAGCAGGCACTTTATCTGTGTGGTAACCATAGAAACAAACAACTAACAAACGCTGTTCTTAATTTTCTCTGCAGTCCCCAGTGTTTCTTTTCAGTAACTCACAGCGCATAACTGTAATCATTTGGGGCTTCATGTTATATGGTGCGGTCTGAAATGTATTTTTTCATAATAAAAAGTCTAAGAACTCAACAAGAGTTGGGAGTCTTGCTGACGTAATGTGCACTTCTCTGAATAAGTGAGTGATGATAAGGCTGACTGGCACACTGCTGGCTTGTGTCAGATGGGTGGAGTCTCCACATAATTTATAATCATAAACATAGCTTACTTGTGCTTCTGGAAAGCAGCTTTGGTAAGCAGTTAAAACTATGAAACATGTATCTTTCACATGGTTTAGCTTGGTTGAGTCTAAATGGAAAAAGTTTGTACAGCCTTTACCATCAGCTGGAGGAGGACCAAGTCCGGAGTTAAAGATGGATGCATTTGCCTTCAGGAAAGTGATTCAAAGTTATTTATTTATATTCTTTATCTGGTAGGGGTGTAAATCACAATTATAATCATGATACAATATATTGATCCTTTGGACAACAATACAATATTTTGAGGACCTGCAACCAATATATTCAGCACAATCGGTTACATTTATTTCAACACGTATGTCTTTGCTCACTGATGCAGTTGAATGGAAGGTTACACCCTCATCCACAACCAAAAGGTCACTCTCAGATTTCTGCTTCACACCATATTTGTCCCAACATTAAATAACTTTGAACAGAATCTGCTGGGCCCACAACTGGATGTTTTATGCCATGAAGGGTCCCTGGACATGTTCGTTTAATACTGCAAACTCTTTGTGGACCCATTCGGGTAATCCATCTGTGAACCAACTGACCACAGACGTCAGTTTCAGCTTGTTCAGATAATAAATTAATCTGTACCAACTGTTTTATTACTCTCACTTTAACTATAACAGCCTTTTTTTTACTACTTTCTGTGTCTCTCACAACCTGTATGTAAAGGGAAAAGTTGTACAAAAACATTGTGGACATGACAAGTTGAATCAGAAGCCAGAATCAGGGATTACCAGACACAGAAAAGGTCAGTCAACTCTGCCTCACAAAAGAAGAAAAGAAAGAAAGGGATGAAAACCATAGATTGATGATAGATGACAGTATATCAGAGATTTTTTTTCTCTTTTAGAGCTCCTCTGTCTCCCCCCACATGCTGAACCCATGTGACATCTGGATTACTGTGGTTTGTAGCTTGAAATAATTATTATAACTGACATTGCAAATCACATTGCAGCACGCCAGGGTTTTTCTGTGTGCCAATGCAGCTGTTGGGAGAATATTTAGGGGTCAGGGACAGGCCTTGCATGAAATTTCAAATAAGCACCTGCAAACTGTACTTTTGCATCAGTTGGGAAAAAAATGAAGTGTTGTGAAGTTCCTTTCAGCCAGACAACAATAACAAAAAAAAAAAAAAAAAAAAAAAAATGAAAGGTGACTTATGGTGCATCACAATTATAAGATAGTACATACATGTAAGACTCAATGACTTTGAGATACTAAATTATGAGACACTAAGCCAAAATCTGAGATGACTAAATCCAATTTTTAAGACATCTTTTTCAATTTTTAATAATTCTAAGTTATGGAGTCAATTATGAGGTTATAAGACAAAATATAAAACATGTTGTCAACACTTCTGTCAAAGTTTGACTTGGCTGAAATGAGCTTCCATACTTTATTGGCATTTCCTTCTTCCCGTCTCTCTTTTTGGTGATGTTCACTTTGAATCTCCTTTTTATCTGCCTTTGCCACCAGTAGAAAGACATAAGGCATAAGAGCAACTGCAAACGCCAAGATAAGGCTAAATTAATGATTACGTTTAATCTTGCGGTTTAGCCTCACAATGCTTGATGAGAACGGCTTATGATAAACATTCAAAAACTCATTGGTTTTCCAGCTGCAGAGAAATTCAGGCTCGCCAGAAGCTGCCGACAGCCCAGTTTCATAACACGGAAAAGGAGCCAAAGGGAGCCTATTGAACAACAGAAATGTTCTAATATGGATTTAATTCAGCAGGGAGAAAAGTTTTTAATATCTAAATCAGGCAATGTGTCTTTATGGTGCGGTGTGCTTGGACCTAATCAATGCCCCATATCCGTGCTATCTGGGGCCACCATGTGCTGAGCTCAGAGCATCTGGCACAAAGAGCAGAACACACAGCTGCCTGGCTGGCATCAGAGGAAAAGTCCAGAGCATTGAGTGTACTTTGGAGAAAGCCCAATTCCAGCATCAGATTTCAGATGTGTGCCATTTGACTGATTACATCAGTGAAGAGGATTAAACTGTGATTTTTATATAATACTTTTCTCATGGCTTAGCATTTCCGAGTAAGACACATTCATTTCTCTGAGAGCAGAGTTAATAGCTTGCAATTTCTTTAAGCCGCAGAACTGTGCTGATGAATAATGGCTTGAAAGGTTCACAGTGGAAGATTACAAACATCCCCACAGTGTGATCACTGATGTCCTGCAAAAACCCTCTATCTCAAATTTCAGTCTATTTTCTTTCTATTGCAGTTGACAGCTGACATTATCTTCCATGTGCTGAAAAGGTTTCATGATGTTGCAGATAAGCCTGATAACGACTGATGGGCTAAATTAACCCTTTTTATGAAAAAGTTTCGAGAGAAGGAAGGTATCGACACGACACGGATGACATGGAGTTGCTGAGAGGAAAGCAATATTGCTGTGATATTACCCAGCACTAGACGAAAAGATAACATATGCTGATTACACCTGTCAAACGGGTCGCAGTTGGGGAAAAGTAGAAAATAACATCCATGAAAAAAGTAACAATGAGCTGCCGAAAACAAATAGTGCAGTAGTTTCCACTGTGAAACATTGAAACAGAAAAAAGCTAAGCTTATGGCATTGCATCCAGTTGTGTTTTTATTTTTTCATTTGCAAGTAAATAGAATACAAAAGGGCATTCATTTAATGGGCTTTTAATGAAAAAAATTTATCCCAACCTTTGAGCCAGTTTTGTTCCGCAGGGCAAGACACAAATATAAAACTACATGTCGGTATACACACTAATCTCAGTACATTTATGTGCACATGAACATGCTGTTCTGTCAGTGAAAATGAAACAATTAAGGCACAGCTGTGTTAGCGCTGAATCACTTATTTTCTTTTTATTTAACACAAGAGACACAAATTACTAAAGCCTTGCACTTTGGTGACACAAAATCCATGAAATATTAAACTAAAAAATGATGGTACTCCTCTTTAAATGCAGTTCTTATCTAGCAGGCTATAATGTGTGCAGAAAAAGGCCTTCATACAGTAGTGCAAAAATGTATTCTTGTGATACACTTTAATGAGCTCACTATTGTGGGTTATAAAAGTCAAAATGACAGGGTGGTTGAAAGGTCAGCTCTCCCCTTCACTTCATGGGCCTGTCTTCAGCTTGCCAACATTCAATTATACACCCAGGGACCAGATATAACAAGAGTTCACACCTGTCGCCACCCAGATCCAGATTCTTTAATGACCGCACGGCCAGGCAGCTGGAATCTGCTTTTGGCCATGCAGGTTGTGCACTCGACAAATAATAATTATATAAAAAGATTTTCAGAGTCTAAACAATGTTTAGACTCAACAAACTGTTCATGTGACAGACCCATCTTGATTTATTGTGTAGTGAACACTCTAAAAAATGGGACAGTGTTGTGTGTGTGGTGGTTATACATGGCAGGGTTTTTAGTGGGCAGTGTAGCCAGCATTCAGACAGAAGTCTTCACAAAAATCAATACGCTACACAGGAACCGTGATGAAAATGAGAGAAGATGAAAGGGGATAGGCCTTGGCTAGCCTCCGACATGTCAGCAGCACTCACTTTTTATGGTTCTGTCTGTTACAGCCATGTTTTGGAAGTTTCATTCTGTTTCTAAAGGGCAGCAGTGACATCAAACCCAAAGGGAGGAAGCCATTTAGCCATCCTGCGACAGATTGGGGGATTACAATTTGACAGAGGGGCTGATTGGAATGACAGATAAGGGGAGGAACAATAACGTAATGTGTGCTGTCAAGCAGAGGATATTTGAAAGGGAATCAGACCCTGGCTGTCAAGAAAGGTTTTTCCTTTCTCTTTGAAAGCCTTTTTTCCCAGGCATCTGACTCCTTTTGAAATTTGAGGTAGGGCAGTACTGTCCATCTGCTTTTTGCACAGCAAGATGAGCCCGATTAGTTTACTTGCCTTTTCCCCTGTCAGCACGTTTTAAAGGCATTTTATAAAGCTTCTGGTGTCCATTAGAAAATGTCAGTACATTAATATACAACCATAAAACAATTAAGAAATTGTAACAACAACCGACTTGTTTTACAGCTACAAGTTAGATTTATTTTAGAGATTTATTATTTCTCTTTGAAATTAATTAAAGGTCTGAATATAAAGTAACTCCCTCCTGAAAAACACCACAAACAGCTGTATATAAACAAGTCCCATGACAGGACATCAGTTGTGTCCATATACTGCAAGAATAATATCATCTTCAAGCCAAACCTTTAAATTGAGTCGATACAACTTTCCATATGGTAAACACTCTCGGCATTCGTTATATGTGCTTGTGGATAACAGGACTAAATTCCCAATACGCCTCACTCAATTCATGAATATTGAAATGGGAGCATATTCATCTGCCTTCATACAAATGCAATAATATCCAATCTGCTTGTGCTGTTTGTCCAACAAACAGGGAGAGAAGGTATAATTACACCCCAGAGAAACAGTGCTGCTGCTATTTTGTCCACATTTCTTCAGCCTTTTCCACTCAATCCACACCTGCCACATTGTTATAACTATGAAACACAATTCATGTTCTTATCTTTGTGTGGACTTCAGCACATCAGCCCTCCTGAATGACCTGCATTGATGATAGCACTCAGGGTGATCAGCTTGTATGTCGGGATGTGTTGGGGAACAGATGGACAGAAATCAGCAGCTCAGTGTTGTGCAGCTGAACAAATGTGGGCTTTGGCAGAAGGACCATTGTTGTTGCTCAGTTTTCACGGCCCAGACGTTCATGCAGGTTCGCTGAGAGAGGAGACTTTTTTTTCCACCACAGCAGAAATCATTTCTCCTTGGCTAATGAGAGATGGACCCCCACACTGCTAAACTCTTTGCTGAGAAATAATCAGAATGATTAATGTATGAAATGGAACTGCTGAGTTTTGGCTTGCCTGATAACCCTTCCCGGATTCAGCTCGGACCCAATTGTCCTGTAATAATACTGTGCCGCATTTTCAATGAAATTGCTTACAATGAGTGGGCTCCACCATCGTATGTGAAAAAAGGGTCATTTAGGGCCAGGTGATCTTAAATCCTCTCGAGATGATAGCTACATTTTCGGTCTTCAGCTACAATCAGCCATCCTCACTCAAACGCTGATATCCCTTTATGCAAACCTCTTGACTTCTCTTTGGCTAAATTAAAGTCACATGCCTTTCTAGCACGGGAAAATTTACAAGGATGCATCAAATGGCATATCAAAAGGAATACAGTTTCGTGTGAACACATGCTGTTGGGGTTTTTAATGTGCATACTAGATGCCTCTCTTGGCCCTTTAGTAATGGGTGGGAGTGACCATTCAACTGATTGAACATGTTGAATCGATGTAGAATGCAGCCATTGAGAGGGAGAGAGCGACCTCTCTGACTGTCTGCTACGTACAATCAGTAATTTTACCTTTTTGGTGCAGTTTTTTACTTCTCCACCTTCGACTTCTTCAAACAAAGGGCTGACAAATAGAATAGAATAGACAAATAGTTTTGTGTTTTAATCAATCACTGATTGGATATGAAGTCTGCACCTCCATGTCAGCTGTTGTGGAAACACCATAATTCTCCCATAATTTTAACCAGAGTCAATTTCTTTGTAATATCGAAGTGAGAAAAAGGTTGCATAGTTGCAGAATAATGTTCGATTATATACTGATTGTGCCTGCTTGTAACTGCTTGTTGCGAAAGTTGAGTTATAATCTACAACTGTGATGATTGGTTGGCATCGTATCAGATTGGAATTGTTCCCAAACCTATATTTTAGTGAGTTCATAAGACATAGTCAGCTTTGCACAAGGATAACAGTTGATACACTCAAGCTGATGTTGCCACAAAAATGATTTATCTTTATCTTCACCATAGAGCGATCCTGGAGGTTTCTCATCATGTGAAATATTACAGAAGCTGCCACCTTTTCTTTGCCTTTTGTCTTTTTAAAGTCTTTTTTATTTATTTTTACCCTTTTACCCTTCATGAAAATAATGATAATCCGAGGAAAAGCAAAGTGCTAATGATAAAATACACCTCAAGGATTAAACCAAAATGTAAAATCTTGTTAAATTTCAGCCAGCAGTGTTAAAACGCATCATCGTCTGCAGTACAGCATGAAAACAGTCCTGATGCGCATCATTTTATTGCCTTCATCAGGACACATCCCTCTCTCCAAGGTGTACACCACAGCAGGAACTTAGAGGCTGATACCCAGACGCCCTCCATCGATGTGTCTATTGGGTACGACATTGTTTTAAATGCAGCAATATTGGTGAGCAGTCGCCTCCAAGATGGAATAAACAAGGACGTATTAAAAAGAGGCATTTAGTGTGCCGACTGCAGATGGGTTTTTCAACTAATTGTTAAACTGTACATGCGGCGGCAAGTGAGCAAACGGCACAACTCATTTCCCAGCTCAGTGCGGTGTTCAGTGCTCTGTGTATAATGAGCTTTTGATTTATTCTACTGATCAGTGAGTTTTTGTAACATAAATTGGACACATTTAACACTTGAATCTCTATGATGCTAAAGATGTGAATATATGCTGGTTTCATTGTGACATCATATTAGTGACAATAGCAATGAATAATATAGTAAATTGTGAACTTTTCTCCTTTAATACACACAGTAGTGGTCTTTTTGTAAAACTATGAAGTTACAGTAACAACGGCGATGTATCTGTGCCTCACACACTGACAAAATTAAATGAGATGGAAGAAAAACACATGAAGTTTTAAAACAGTGGAAGGATTGAATGTCAAAAAGAGGCAAAGCAGCAGATTACAGTCGCTTAACAGTCTCCATCTTGACTCCATTTTGAATTTAAATGTTTTCATGCAACCATCTGCTTTTACTGTCCTTAAACCTTACAATAAGAACAGCAACTTATAACTAAATAGGCAGCTCTCAAAAGCAAAGCAGCACTTAAAATACCCCAAGGTGTTGCAGCCATTACACATTAGTGGAGGGACTTCTTTTCCTTAATTAATCCTTCATTTCAAGAATAATCATGTAGGTAATCAAGGTGCACAGGCAACAGCTCAACAATTTAACGTGCTGTAATTAAGGTGACACAAAGCTTCTGCTTAGACGTCTGTCTCGAACCACTGATCCAATTCACACCAATAGACTGAGCTCTGGTCGGACACAGGCTTGCTTAACTTCTTTTCTTTCATTGCACCCTTTCTTTAAATGTATTTTTGTTATTCGTGTAAACGCGATAGCTCAGTATCAGGAAGAAGTTGAAGCGCTGGGAGTTACTTTGCGACAAGGACCACCTTTGATTGCTATTTTTTGATTAAGTAAATGTTGAAGAGATTTTTTGGACGTTGTTCTTCAGTTTCTGGAAAGTTAACATGGCAGAATGGTCGGCTATAAATCTTTATTTACTTATGTGCTGCTGTTCATCCACCGTCCTTTACTGCATTCTCCTTCTCTGAGTCAGTCTTAATATTTGTTGGCATCTCTGTTATATTTGAGTTATGTTTGTTTGTTTTTTTGTGTGTTTTTGTGTGCACAGGTGTTCTTGCATGCATCAGAAAGCTTATAGTTGGTGTCGGGCTCAGGCTGAAAAACTGAAAAAACTTTGTTGGGCTGGGGCCAGGCCAGTTGTTGCATAGTCGGGCTGCAGCTGGAACTTTTGGCAGGTCTAGTAACATCGCACACAGACCCCATGTAGCACAGAAACTTGGCCTTGTGGTAATGAAAAGGGCAAAGTAATGGTTAAATCTGCAATTTTATTTAAAAATAGTTGCACAACAAAGATCTGTTCTCATTAGGAGTTGAGAGCTGTATTTAGTATGTGATGGGTTTCAGAATAGCTGATGCAACTCAATCTGGAGCACAAAATGTCTTCATGTGTAGTAGGGTGGGTGTACTAAAGAGCTGCAGTTTCAGTAGGGCTTGCAATTCATCAACCATTCATTCCATATTTTCAGGTAATACTTTATATTTAGATTTTGTATTTAGCACCTCATTTACAGTGAGATTTCCCCAGATTAACCCGCCTTAGGATTTCAGGAAGTTATTACAGTGATTTGCTCAAATATATTGCAGTCCCACTCACTCCCACTGTTTTAAATTGAAGGATTATTGGTCTTTGATGTGCTGTAAAATCTTTATTACCCTACTGGATCCTAGGAAAACATCAGGAGACATTGATTACACACAGTATGTTGGATCAATCAGCATTTTCCTCTTTATTCCTGATAAAAAAAAAAAAAGAAACACAGTACAGGACAGGCTCAATGGGATTTTTATCCAATAACAGATGTTTTGAATGATCTATGAGGAATAAGTCATGTGGGGTGCATAAGCCATGAGGGCAATTCTGAGTCATGGATGAGCTGGTGTCCTAACTGGGCGCAAAACAAAAACACCTGCTTGCAATCTCAACTGGGTCTCGAGACGAATGAGTATTGAGATGAATGATGTGTAGCTGTGTGCACTGGAATGGATGATGATGATGATGATGCAGGAGTAGTCTGAGAAGTCTCTGTCATTTTAATATTTTTATCGACTGGACCAACATTACAATTCTTCAAGAGTTGCATTAGCGTCTAGCTTGTGAATGTAAGTCAAATATTCACTCTGTTATGCCCTCCTGAGGGAAATATCTGGCTCTTCAGCCACTAAATGCTTTGCTATGTTTACCAGATGGTTAAACATAGCAGATTAATGGAGAGCTTTTTCTGGGAAAACACTGATGATTGTGGCTAGAACCAAAACAAAGTGCTGAAAGATGATATAAAGCTAAGAGAACACTCAGAGGAGCTGCAGAATCAGGTGATAATTCACTATAGGTTTTTACTATGAGCAGCTCCTTTCACGTCCGAGTCTCGCGCATCCATACTTAATAATATTGATTATAGCAACAGCAAGATAAGCAATGTCAATAGCTTTCAAGAGGGACAGCAAAAGATAGGAATTTAAAGTGTCAATACAAGACGAATTGTAAAAGTGAATATCATTTGAAATTAAGACTGAGAATGTCACAGCTTCCCATTTAACATTGGCCAGAGCGGGGAGTGTGCCCCCAGCGCTGCAGCGCATGTTTGAACTCTGAAAGACGCTAAAGGATAATGTCGATATATTATTGAGCTATTTTCCACATCTCTTTATTTTAACAATCATGATACCCATCACAGCTCGACTTCCATCCACTGTATTTTTAACAAAATGCATCTAAAATACATCCCAATTTGAACTCTGCCTGTTTTTCTTTTGTCTTTATTTCAAGGAGCTGTCACTCGCAAGGGCGATGAGTTTGTCATAAATGTTTCAGATGCATTGTGGGATGCCTTTGGACATTTTTAAGTAGAATAAGACTCTAATACTGTTTATGAACATTATGGGTGGAAAAGCCAGATGCTGGATATGTACGAGTTCATGTAGGGATTAGCAAACACAAACAGTTCTGTATAACCAAAATTAAAAGGGTAACTTATATTGATTTCTGTTTAAGTCCTTTTGTGTAATCACACAATGCAATTCTTTCCTGCTTGAAAGTGGAGCCAAAAAGGAGCACATAGGAAGACTGAAACCAAAGTATGTGTTATGAAGATTACACAAGCAAAGATGCACCAGAGAAACTTTGCCAAGCAGTAGTGCTGAAGCCTCAACATCTCCCTGTGATGCTGCAATACCTAATTCATAGACTTCTTCCAAACCCTCAGCTACTGTAAACCCAACAAAATCATTTTGTCACCGTTTCTAATTTCAGAGTGTAAGTTAATAAACTAAACTAAGTGTTGGAGCTCATTCCTTACTATCAGAAATTATGTTACACTGGACTTTGCTTTGTGCACTGGGGCACAGTCATGCTGGAATAGAAAAGGGCCTTCAACAAACTGTTGCCACAAAGCTGGAAGCATAGCATTGTCCAAAATGTCTTGGTATGCTGAAGCATTAAGATGTCCCTTCACTGGTAGTCAGGGGCCAAGCCTAAACCCTGAAAAACAGCCCCGTAAAGATGTCTGTCTGGATACTTTTGTCTGTACTGCATCTGATTTTGCGAAGGATTTTAATGATGCTGGATTAGACGTCATTTTGAGCACTTTAGAATGTTATATAACTTAAGTCTTTGCGGTTGCTAAGTGGGGCAAAAGTGGTGAACAGCAGTGTCACATAACATGCACCACGTCACCTCCATCGCACTCATGAAGACACTTCAGCAACGGGAGAGCAAAGAGAAAAACTGCGAATCTTATGCATGAGGACTACATATGCATGATGAGCCACACTGCAGCGATCATGCTGGCTTGCTACGTGTGAGACTGACCTGCAAGCCTCTTTTCTGCATTACTTTTTAAATGACTTCACTGTAGAGCAGAGGAAGAAGCTGCTTGTATATTTCTGCAGAGACTTGATCGCTTAAATGCACCAGCAACCAATATGGGCTATGGCATCCACTGTGCTGATACTGAGCACAGCAATGTTTAAAATATTTGGACCTCTGAGGCTTTGCAAGAAACCTGACTTGAAAACAAACCACAACAGATCAGTATGTCAGACTGCTGTACATTCTCTCATTCTGGTAGTGAGAAGAATAGTGTGGCTACTGACTATGCAGGCTCCAAGCCACAAAAGCTGTTTGTGTATATAAGTGTGTATTTATGAATAATTCATCCTTTTCATTTCACACTGCTGTGGTTTCTCATTTGATTGAAATCTACAAAAACTCCAAACAAATCAAATCAAACTGTATCACAAATATATTACAGCAGAATTCTGCAAAATTGTCCTGCTGAAACTGACTTCAACAATGTGGCTCCCTGGGTGAGAATGGAGATGTGCTATATTCCTGCCTTGGCTTTGATTGTTTATGCAGCAAAGGCTAATCTCTTCTTCATAGATGACCCATAAACTGAGCACATAAAAATGTATATTTCCATCCCTTTATGGGCAGTAGTGCCAGTGGCATCAGTCGAACAACTTACATAAAGATAGTATTTTGGGAAGAATAGAATAAGAAGCATACTGCTATGCGACATTATGCCCTACAGCAACAACAAAATAACAATGAGACAACTTTTATCTGCATTAAGTTTTTGGAGGGTGCATACCAGTACTTTGAAAATTTGCTGAAAGGCAAAAACATTCAATACCGTTGGACCCTGTCTCCTGTTTATCCATGCAAACTAAGATTCAGGGAATGAAGTCTCCAGTGTCTTGTGCTGGCCTAGATAGGATCACAATCAAAGGAAGCAAAAGCAGGGAGCCCATCCCCTTTGCTGCAAACAGAATGAGTAAATGTTTCTCCCTGTGCTCTCCTCTCCGAGTTCTTGTCAAGACGGCAAAGTGGTGCTGTGCCAGCTCTGAATATCCGAAGCCCGGCTTTCACTTTATGGATGTCAGGGCTAATGAAAAGAGAACATGAAAACTATGACAAAGACAAGTACGAGAAGAAGCGAGAGTAGGAAATGAAGCGAGAGTGGGAAATGTACGTGATGCTCTTCGGTTTTATTTAATCAGAGCAGAGTGTTCTCAACCACCGGACAGGCTGTAGAGATGCTGTGGTTTAATAATAACTCCCCACACTGCTCATCTGAAGACTGAAAGAGAGAGAGCGAGAAAGTAACACACTGAGCAGACTCGTTCATTCATCATCTGCATCGGCCTCCGGATGCATGGTCATCTGTAACTGTCGGCCAGATAAGAGCCACAGAGGTTTGAGCACAGATGTGAAAGGCAGAAACAGGTGCTTGATCTATTGCCACATGTTGAGCAGTGGGGAGACACTAGAGCACAAGGCTTTCCAGAGCGCTTCAGTCACCACAGGGAGCTTTTGCGGTCTGTCCAACTGCACATCGGCAAATTAAAATACTGATAAGGAGATGGCCCGATGGTGGAGATGGTTTTGGAGCTGCCACAAGTCTTTTAACTTACTTTATTAATGCTGTCCTGCAGTTTCAGGGAGTGTGTAGTGATGATAATAACAATGTGAAACCTCGTTGATCCTCTCCGAAAATCTCACATTCCCGAGGGATGTGAGAGAGCCAGAGCAGATACAGCTGGTGGGAGTGGGGTGTCTTCCTCAAGGACACTGCATGGGGTTGAATGGCTGTGACACAAGGTCTTAAACCAGAGACTTCTGGTTGACACCGTGATGCCTAAAGCCTCACCTCCAATTGGGTCTTGAGCCACGTAAGCAGCGCGGCTCTAGGGATAGCGATACCCATCTGTCATTCAATCAATCCACAACTCTGGACCAAGCTGAAATTTCTCAACAACTATTTCATGGATTACTGTGGAATTTGGCACAGACATCCATGGCCGCCAGGGGATTAAGCTCACTGATATTGGCGATCCCCTGACTTCTCACCTATTTTCACCATGAGGCTGAGATTTTTGATTTTTTTTATTGACTCAACAAATATTGAATGGACTGCTAAAATTTGGTGCAGAGAGCTACAGTGATAACATGATGAGTATGACTTTGGTGATCCCCTGACTTTTCCTCTAGCACCATCGTCATTTGAAATTTTAAAGTGAATTTACAGTGCTAATAAGTTAATGTAAACAAAGATGTGACAATGGTAAACATTATAACTCAGCAACAACACAAAGCCGAAAGTGCGGCTGTGTTATTTCCTGTCTGGCACCTGTATCTGAATGGGTTTGTGTGAGTATTAGATGCTGAGAAGAAACACAGTTTTTCTCTCATGGTGTTATGTATTGTGCAATGGGTGGAGGGGAAACAAAAACACTGGACGTTGGTTCTTATATATTTCAGTAGAAGTGCTGCGTTCACCTACAGACATGAACAGTTTGTCCATTTTGCCGAGTCAACCTTCAGTCTAAATTGAACTCTGACCTGAGAAATCGCAAAGGTAACCAGAGTTCAGCCAATCTGAGATATTAAGTGAGAGAAATTTCTTTTTTTTCTTGTTTGTGTAACTGCACAGTGGATGGATAACAATAAAGGAGACAATAATATGCTTAATGAAATGCTGTAAAATGAAAAATATTAAGAGAGCTGTTGTTAGTCTGATAACCGCGCTCGCGCTTTTGGTTTTCCTGCCAAGACCTGCTTTTTATGACAACAAAGGCCAAACCGGTCTGACCACACCGTGACCCCTCATGATATCATTCCAAGGTTATATTTTTGGATTTTTTTTTCAAATGTTTGAGATGACTGCCCTACCCTGACACAACAGAGTTCAGCAGGATCCCTTATGACCACACTGAAAAGTTTTCTTTGCAGTCAGTTTTTGCAAAATGGCTCACAGGAAGGTCTGAGGATACAGATTTTTGCTGTCAGATTTTTAAATGCTTTTAGCAACATAAATTATATTCACTGCATTCATGTTGTATTGAGTTCACTTTTCGGATTTGGGCATCTTGGAGCCTGAACACATTAAACAAAATCCTATCTACAAGACTAGAAAGTGAGTGTGAATTGAATGAGGGTGGGGGAGGTGGGAGGGGCTGAATTGACTGTTTAATTACATACTATATAGACAAAAGTGTACAGACACACCTCTTTATGGGGATGTTTTTCAGGCTTTGGGCTCAGCCCCTGACTTCCAGTGAAGGGACATCTTAATGCTTCAGCACACCAAGACATTTTGGACAATGCTATGCTTCCAACTTTGTGGCAACAGTTTGTTGAAGGCCCTTTTCTTTTCCAGCATGACTGTGTCCCAGTGCACAAAGCAAAGCTCCATAAAGACATGGTTGGATGAGTCTGGTGTGGAAGAACTTGACTGGCCCACACAGAGTCCTGACCTCAACCCCATCCAACACCTTTGGGATGAACTGGAACGGAGAATGTGAGCCAGGCCTTTTGGTCCAACATCAGTGTGTGACCTCACAAATGCTCTACTGCATGAATGGGCGCAAATTCCCACAGAAACACTCCAACATGTTGTGGAAAGCCTTCACAGAAGACTGAAAGCTGTTATAACTGTAAAGCTGTCTGTGTATTTAGGATGCAATATTATTAAAGTCCATGTCAGTGTACTGGTCAGGTGTCACTGTATAGTGTATGTGGTTTAGGGAAGATCCAATCAGGATCTTACCTGATTGGATTTCACATTTGCCATAATGTTTGTGTATTAATTTCTGCTGTGCAGGCGATAAACAATGGTTACTCTGAGCATAAAAGCAGCAGCTGTTTTGAGACATTTCACACTGGTTTCCTCCCTTGGGACTCAGTTTTATTTGTTCTATCTGAAATGTGTGTGCCTTAAAATAGCATGATGTATGGACCCTACAGTACAATTCCTGGTAGAGTTGATAGCGCGTTTGTGTTTTGTTTGCTTTTGATGTGATATACAGCGTCTTGCAGGTAAAGATCTCTCAGGGCAACAAGAGACCATTCATCATCGGATGTACGGAAAAAACTCCCATTGATAAAACGGACTCAAATATGTGGAAATAAGCCATAGAATAACATAGATAACCTGTTGTTTGAAGATATGCTAACATGCCAGACAGTTTAAACTGTGTTAAAATAAGGGGGGAAAAAAGGGCATGGAATGATTGTTGCAGTGGAGGCAGTAATTGTGTTTGTGCTCACCCGGAGGAAATGGGAGTAAAAATGAGCTCAGTCTAAACCTACAAAAATTGCTATTATCTGTCACCATTAAACACAACCCTGACACCAATAACTTGATTTCTCGCTTTCGCACTTCTCCCTGAAGCTTTTGCTGTGAGGAATCATTTCACTATGAAAGTTCCATTTTGCCATATTGAACTTGATTTCTCTAATGTAACAATGGCCGGGAAGATCTCCTGTCACGAAGAGGTACAGATTGATTAGCCTCAGCTTGTTTCAAGTGCTGCAGGTATGGATGCAGCAGGCAGATACCTTGTTATAATTGTGATGAAGCAGCTGTCCTTGGCAGAACTGATTTGGATTACCTCTCCTCTTTGTAACTCTGACAGCCCAAATGAAGAAGCATTCAACATCTTTCCTTGGGCGGCACCTGGGTTACAATTCTAAGCAGGCAAACAATAATTAATTACCCCAGATAAGGGACAGCAACCCCCTCTAACTGTTAGGAAAGGAGGCAAAAGCTTATTTACCTTGATATGATCAAATCCAGCAGTCACTTGAGCCTCTCAGACTTGTCTGTCTTGCTTTATGTCACACTGCTCGACAAAGATGCAGATCTGCCTACCATCTTACCATTTCTATGTCCTGTCATCTCCACTTCTTTCTCAAGCATGCATTAGTGACTCTCCCTCACCCTGACTCATCCTCGCTCCCTCGGAGGACTGCGCACCATAAGGGATGGAAGCGGATCAAGAATTAATGCATTTGCTTTCAGTGAAACTTGTTCAGAAAAGTATGCTCATTAGGCCTCCCGCTCATCCCTACACAGAGGCCAGGGGAAGCAGACAGGGCAGTTGGAGGAGATTGGCGGGGTCATTATCTACCCTGTTGCTGCACTCCGGACTTCAAAGTGGGCTTGCTATAGCTGTCACCGCTGCTCTGCAGAGCTCAGACATGCTTTTGACAGAAAGGGCAGAGGCTAGCAGCTGCAGCATGGAGACGAGCGCCGATGCTGCAGGGTTCATTAAAAGAGGAAGCTTCAATCTCTCTACACCTCTCCATCTTTATTCCACTACCTGTTTCTCTTTATTTGTTCGTATGGTTTGTTCAAATCCTGTCTTTTTTCCTCCATCATGACCAGCCTGTTCTGTTCCTGCGATCTATACTCCCATCTAAGATCACACAGCGCTGCATTACTGGAACACCAAGGTGTTAAAATCTAACCTGGAACATCTCCTTCTTTGTCAGGCTTCACCTTTTGTATCCTTGTCTTATCTACTGACGTTTACACCTTTCAAGGTATTTTTTTTTAAAGTTTTCTTTACCTTTTCGTGTAATATCACCATTTACTGGTTACTTCTTTGTCTCTGCGCTCTCTTGTCCTCAGTCACCCCACACACTCCTGTGCTCTTCAGTCTCTTCCCTTTAATGACGATGAAATAAGGTAAAGTGCAGGTCTCGACACTGTATGGAACAATGATTAATCAACAATAGATGATGGGCTGCATTGTTAAGTGTATGTGACAGCACAGAGATGCATGACTGAGCATACGCTTAGTGAAATTGTTTGTGTGTATCTGTTGTGTCTCAGGCTTTGTTCAGAACGCAGTTTAAAGACCCTGTAAATTGGTATCTTTCCTCCTGAGTGTGGATGTTTTCTGTTGAAACATGGCATTTTTGTGTTGGTGTGATCTAAAGTGTAATCCAACAGGATATCAGTTAAAGGTACATTGTAGATTTATTGACCGCTAGTAGTGCTGCAGAGATGCTTCATCCTTTTTACAAATTGGATTCCTGCTATGTTTGTTCTTGTGCACATACATGTGGGCGGTCTGCTGATGGTTTCACATCATCCCACTGATTTAGTGGTGGCTGAAACATGTCAAGAAAAGCAGAAATGTGCCATCAACGGCAGAGAGAGTCTAACGTAGGTTTTCATTCAAAGCTACTGATTAAAAAAATTTAGAAACTTTGTTAGTTTTGCCACCCATAGTGTGTTATTCCACTTGGCCTGTCTCTTTGGTGGAATCCTGACAAGTGGGCCATGTCTCATATGCTTTCAAGCATGAAAACCTGGTGAAAGTTAAGGTCAGAAAATCTTAACAGTACAAACAGATTGTGTAGAAACTCCCACTGAGCAGTGTTACTGAGCCAGTTTAACACAATGAGACAGAACAGGACAAGGAACTAAACAGCTAATGTGAGACAAAACTTGTAGAAAAATTATCTGGTCTGTTGCTGCCAAGGTTAGCTCTCCTCTGCTAATGTTGTCTCACACTTAGCAGAGCAACCTGTGAGCAGCAAAAAAGCACTTTTAGTGGACCTCAGTTTGATTACACTACATTACGATTGAGGTGATCTGCTGGACAAATTCCAAACCCTTTGGAAGGTATTAATCTTAATCTACACAACAAAATATGTAAATATAGGGCCCAGGTTTAATATTATTGTAATTCCCATTTAAAGAACTTGTGGTAGGTCATGAACCTTTGCTGTTGTGGCTCTGTAAAACTCCTTGAGACATTCACTTGATACATCATCTAGCAAAATATGTTGGAATCAAACCAAAAAGGCACATTTACACCATCTATTAAGGACTCTATTGTGTTTGTTACATTGTGTGGGTGTTGTGAACATTTCAGTTCCACTGGTGTCAGATATGATTTGAATCCACAAACAGACACCAACATTAATTCCCAAAAATACTAATAAAAAAAGCAGATGAACTGCAGTAACCTGAATATATGACAATATGTTCTGTTGGTGCAGCCCACATGTAGAACAGTATTAAGTGCATTTGAAAGCAGTATATGATGTGTACTTGGGGAGAACCAGTGGGACGCTGTGCTCTTCCACTTGCGAACACACACATCATGTCAGAGCGTGTTCCAACCACAGGGTAATTAGGACCTCCCCCAGGTTTGTGGTGGTAACCTCAGGCACAACAAGCAGGAGTCTGTGTAAGGGTATCTATCACGGATTGAGAGGGCCCCGGGGTCTGACAACGGTGCTATCTGTCATGTTACTGCTGTACTGGGACACAGGTGGCAAGCAGGGTCTCTGAGGTTTCCACATCTTCAGCTCCAAGACAGCTCAAACTAGGCCTCCACATACAGAAGGAAGAGGGCGGATTAGGTAAATTACTGGCACTGTTAGTCATACAAAAGGGAATAAATGTAATGTGAGATGACTTGAGCATCTCTTGTCATGTGGGAAGTGTAATAGGGTGTGACATTCTCTTGAGGATTAAACAAAGCCGAAAGACACAACCATAATCATTAATTAAACTGTGATGCCGTTATAGCTGTGCATCGCATTAGCAGGCTGGCTGGTGCCATCTTGGTCGTAGCCCAGATGCAATGAATTCAGATTCAGTGTCTGCAAACTCACTGATAATGGATCCTCTTAATTTCTTGAAGTAAACAGCCACACGTTTATTTTCTCTAGTTTGGGGGATCCTCATTTGTTGTTTGGATTGGAACCTCAGAGGCTAAATATCAATCAACTCTGGAACCTAGTGAACCAAATAAAAACTTGCAGTATTATGCTGGAATTTCCATTTATGGAAAAGGGAAAAGCAGCAGTGCCTCCAAATACTGCATTAATCAAAACTGTACTTAAACGTTATTATGTTCCAGGTATTGTTGGTAATAAAAAATAAAACAATGTGTCTCTGGAATTAGTCATCAAGCAGCACTGGTTTGCTCATTTTCTAATCATTCATCAAGTGTGGATTTGAAAATGTCATTAATAAATGGATCTTAAAGCAACAATAAAATGTTGTTTTCACAATCTGGCAACCCAGAAATGCCCAAATTAAAAGCTTATAATGGATATACCAATCATCAGAACATGATGTATCAGAATTCAGAAAACAATTAGTTTCAACTTCTAAATCCTTAATGAATCATGTGTTATTATAAAGTATCTGCTGTATCGGGTCATATCAATTTGGGAACACAGTATATTTTGTGCATTTAATCTGAAACAGTGCATCATATTTTTCCGTTTATATTGTTTTGCATGAACAGTATTAGTTTGAAAAATACATTTTAAATTATAGCTGTTAAAAATACATGAAGTGGAGTAGAAGTACAATATAATGTAAATTTTCAAGTGATGAATAAGTATCTTAAAATTGTATTCAAAGTCAAACTGATAATAGATGATAGATAATAGAACATATTTTTGGCTGCTGCATTATCTTTGCATTCACCAGTCGAAATGCTGAGTGCTCCATCTTTATATGTGGTGAACTTGACATACGCTCAGTCAAAACAATAATCATCTCAATTCATTTTAAACCATATGCACATAAAACGGATTTTAAACAGTAACCCACTTTAGCATTTTAACTGTTTGTTATCTCCATACATGAGCACATGTCTAATATGTTGCATCTTGGCATGTTGTGATATCCACCAATCACCTACCAGAGAAAATCACATGATTAGCATCAGTTTAGCTAATGAGTCAGCTTTGAAATGTACTGTAAGCTCCCATTAACAGGAAGGTTTTGTTTACTTTGCCTCTCTGTGCTCTGCCAGCTCAGCTGTCAGTCAAACACATCCACAGATCGCCCACACAGAGGCTGACAGACATCTTTCTTATTGATTTATGATTATCATAAGGATGAATAAAGTAAATGATGCATTAATCAGTAATAAAGCCATGAGTTACAGTCGACATTATAAATCTTTGTGTGCGCCCTATTAGAATCTAATATGATAGTAGAGGAGGTAGGTTTGTTTTGAGATGTTTTATACATTGTTAATATACTGTTATATATTGGGTTTTAATTGAGAATAATATACTTTGACTTCTTAAAATACAACAATATTGTCTGCAAAAAAATTTGGCAAGTATGGCTGTCAAAAGCAGAACTAAGGAGTATCTTAACACTGTACCTGCAAAGAAAGCGGACCAAAAAAATATTGTTCGAGAGCTTAATTTACTTTCTACACACACTTTTTTGTTTGTTTTATCCTCACAACACACTGACAAAATGATTTTGTCAGTCAAAATATATACACGCTGGCAGCAATCGGGTCACTTGAGTGAGAAAGACACTCATTATGAAATGCACTTATGTGTTTTTCTAAGATTTCCAACTGCACACATTGTTGAGCTGTTGCTTGAATTATTTACAACGCATTTCACTCTGCAATCTAAGGCTCCTGGGTGGGACGTTTGCTGCTTTTGTTCTTAAAGATTTTAATGAAAATAAAAATTTAAAAAAAGTGAAGATCTTGACCTTTAGTGCATTTGTGTTACAAAACAGCAGAACAGCACTTCTAATCAGGATGCATTCTTCATGCAACCTCTTGCAAAAAGGTGATACTCAGCAACTAGTGAGGGACTCATTACTTCTGCTTGAATGTTCCTGGGCTCACAGTTGAATAATGAGGCTATTATGGAGATATCCTCTAAGAAAAGCTGGAGAGGTCTCTGCTCCCAGGCTGAGGTAGGTTGCCAAGCTGCTGTCTCCAGCCATAAAATAACCTGCAGCATTTATATAGCTAGATTGCATTGCAGCTGGGGACTTTTCAAAATGCATTAGTGCTGTTTGTAAAATGGTACACGCACAAATGTGACAGTGATCATTTGACAGGGCACATAATTAAAAAATGATGTTCTCCAGTGTGGTGGCGTCTGTTGGAGCATTTTCTGTTTTAAAACAGGCTGAATCTGGGAGACTCACAGTTGTGTCCCTCGGTGAGGCAACACCAGTATGTATTTTCTCTATCAAGCACTTTTCCTAACTCGTGTTTGTGGATGGCGGCTACTGATTCGAACGGGTCGAAGTGGCTCCACTCGATCCACATGCATCTCTCTCCTCAGTCTCTCTTCTCTTCTGATTGCTTTCATTTTCAGGATGAAGAAATGGTATATTAAAGTTGTGGCTCCAGCTTTACTCCCCGGGGTATTGTGCCTCATTATCTAAGAAGCTGCTTACACTCCACTGCTTAGCTCATTACAGATGGTAGAGCAGAGAGAGAGAGAGGAATGGAGAGAGAATCAGGCAGCAAAGAGAGAGGGAGACAGAGCGCTGAGGGTGAGACGTATTAGAAGTGCTACATGCTGCCTCAGTTCCACAGTCTTCTCACAGAAATGAACAGTTGATGTAGTATAATGAACTGCATGCTCTTCCTAACCATCTGCTTCTCGTTAAGTTTTACTTTCCAACCCAGAGTTGGACAGTGAAAGGCACGCTTTATGTATGTATGTTTCAGACAGCACAAAAAGAAAAAGTGTAGTCGGTGAGAAGAGTTGTGTGCACCTTGTTAAGATTATTTATTTTAAGAAGTTTTTCCTTGAGTAAGATAAGAAGGTCACTATCACTCTTGCGTAGATAAAATTTGTCATCAGACATTAATAGTTGGGTAAACTCATTTATACAGATGTTCATCTGAAACAAAAAAAATCAGAAATGCTCATTTTACATTTCTCTTTGCATGTGAACTCATTTGTTTTGGTTGTAGATTGAAGCTAACACATAAACCAAAGTAAACACCACTGCAGCAGGATCTTGCTTGTAAATAACACTGTGATGTATATAAGGGATTTTACTTGGTACCTGGTTTTGATGAGCATTAGCTAAGAAATATGTATGACAGTGAGCTGTGTGTTCCTGACCAATTTCATGTGTTTTAGAATTCTGTGAAATTATAACATTTATTACAATGCAAGAACTAATGTACTGTTATTGTTTGTTTGAGATAGATAGATAGATAGATAGATAGATAGATACTTTTCTTCATTCCCAAGGGAAAATTCACAAATCCCAACAGTATCCACAGGCTTAAGATAAAAAGGCATGCAATAATACTAATGAAAGCACAGTAAACAGAGATTAAAAGGAAAAAGTCTGGTACAGAGCAGAATGTATAATAATTTAAGGCACATAGTGAACAGTGTGTGGTACAGATTCCAGCACACTGTCACTGAATCTATTTCTAAGTTATGTGTGTACGTTCACTGTCTGTGAAAATGTTACAACACATGAACCAACAGATAGCACATACTGCACATACGTTAGCTTTACAAGTGTTTGACATATTGTTGAACTCTGGATGGAACTGTATTAGCTGTTTCCATTCTTTCAGCTAAAATAGGCATAAGAAAAGCTTTGTAGTTGACACATGATCATGAGTCTGATGATGACTTTCTTCTTTCTCATTTTCAGAAAAATCCACAACAACCCCTAAAAAATGTAAACTATAATGACAAAACGGGAATATTCTAATAATCTATTTTCTCTCATTATTTACTTGACATGTAGCCGGTAAAACGCCAACAGCCCACTGCACAACAGCTTTCCTCTGAGGGAGATGCCAAAGCAAAAACACCTCTGGCTTCTTTTGATTACCGTAGATATGAAGACACTTAAAACAAGAGGATAATCTCACACTGCATCTGCTCAGTAACATCATTCTGGTAAACGGGTTTTTCCCATTTTGGCCTCTGAGGAGAGGTTACTTTAACATCCTGTTGCTCTCTTAAAGGTGACAACAACCCCAAGAGACACTGTGAAGATTAATATCTACAAAGCCCTCAATAAGGAAGCTGAAGTTTGCTCAGATCAGAGGTTATCGGCATCAGGGATTAATGGGACAAACACTAAAACCTCAAATGCGAAACAACGCGACACTGCAATCTCCTTTGTATTCAGACGCCACCCTCTGCCCTTTATAGGATCACATTCCTGATCTCTGGCTACAAGCACTTCACCTCCAATCTGACAGCAATTTCCTCAAATATAACAAATGCAGAATTAGTTTGACCTGCAGCAGAAGGGAAGAAGCCCACAAAGTGCACATAAAGCATTTCAGGGGAAAGAAGCATGAGGGGAAAAAAGCTTTTAAATGTTTTGTTATGATGCCATTCAAAAATAAGAACATGTTTTCCACCAATCTAGACACCTTCAATCTCTCTGTGCAAAGCTGCCTGCACACAGCAACACTGCAGATCGTCTTAATGCTGATTTCTCTCCCATCCTGAAAATGTCTCAGAATTGTTTATTTTAAACTCAGAGACAGATCAGAAGCCTTGCCTTGATAAGGATGAAAAGGAGATTGGAAAAGAAAAAGCATAGTTGTTGATGGAATTTCCAATGACAGAGGAAAGAAAAATGCAAAAATCATTCAACTTCAGTAACTTTGGCACCAGTTTTTCAGCAAATTACACTGACACGCTGTAAAAACAAAAGCACAAATAATGGTAAAAGTATCGAAAAAGGCACTGTGTCAGATTAATCTGGTCAGCTATTGGACGCATGCAGTGAAAGATACAAAAATAGCTCAGAAAAAAATATTAAATGCATTGTATTTATTATAATGACTTCCAACAACAACAACAGCTTGACTGAATTATACTGCAC
Source organism: Scatophagus argus (assembly GCF_020382885.2). NCBI lineage: Eukaryota > Metazoa > Chordata > Actinopteri > Scatophagidae > Scatophagus > Scatophagus argus. The sequence continues at coordinate 3,416,741 of NC_058498.1, read as the reverse complement.
TGAGTAATTTCTGCCAGTATGCATTACATTCACTTCTCTGCTCATACAGACAGATCTACAGTTGATGAAGGATGATTTTTTTTCCACACAGTAGTGGATCAGCAGGCATTAAAGACAAATGAGAAAGGCAGCTTGAACAATTTGAAAGCTCTGAGAGGGAAGGAAAAAAGGCCGATTTGCACTCCCCATCTTGCTATTACCAATGCATGAGGCACGATACGGAGCACTTTCAGGAAAGTCTTTCAATGTTTCACTGTGGCATTTGGATAATTGGCTGGGGAAATCGTTTGCTGCAATTAACAAATTAAAGGATTTTTAATGCTGTGTTCGCTCTCTTGTTTCCAGGGAGGGCAGACGGCAGCTCCGCCATCTCACTTTTCTGCCTCTGCAGCAAGTCTTTGTCCAGGTGATACTGCTGATAACCTTTAAGAGAATGACACATAAGTTTTATTAATACGCCTGTGATGTCACCTCCAGAGATTTCCAATTTTGCAAAAACTCAGCCGAACAGTCCCTGCTGTGGCGAGGAAGGAAGAATGTCAGGCTGCCCGGCTGGAATCTAAATGGCAGATATGTCCCTGACAATGCTGCAATAACATATCGATCAGGCGCCATGTAAGAGGTGCACGAGCTCAATATAAAATGTCCCAGAAAACAGGCTACAGGAGAGAATTGAGAAGCAGGCTGTGTATTCAAATGTCAGCCTGGATTCTTCTACAACCTTTTGCGCCATTGAATGTCTCTGAGTACAGAGAAAGAATACAAATGGGCTGAAGTTTTAGGCCAGGTTCTCTTATTTCACGAGAGAAAAGAAGACGTCCTATATTTAGACCAGTGTACCTGTCTTGCACAACCATGTATGCAGATCATATCACAGCAGGCCCTGCATCCTCTTGAAGCTTCGTGTGATGCACACACTCAATTGACTCTGACTGAGGAGTTCATCGAGAGGAGAGTGACCGCCCAGGGAGAGCTCAAACAGGTTTGTCTGATGAGCTACTTCACGCCGCATTTCAGCCCATTGATGAAGCTTATCAGCATGATAAATAACTTCTGCCAGAGTCTTCAGACCAATCATTATCCCTTTCCGACAAACAGATCTGAGTACAGAGCTGTCTAGCTGTCACTGGGACTTTTTGCTTTACTGTATGACACATTGCTGCCACACAGCACAAAGTGCGTGTATTTTTCTCATAATATCTGCACAATGTTTGCGTACAAGAACCGTGCATACCCCATTTACCAAATTCATTAAATGGCAATTACGAGAAAAGAATGTGCTACTTCAGACCAGCATACGTTCAACTTTCCAGACTAGAAATGAACAATAAGATGAACAATGAATAAATAATGAAATAGATCTAATATGAAACATTCTATTATTAAAATGAAACATTACTCTTTAGAGCACAGAGGTGGTACTATTTTTTACATTCTACATATTACTTATACTCTGTATGAAGGTACATTAAGAATCTTTGATCTTTAATCCCACAATTGTTTTAAAAGAGATGCTCTATCTTGCACTCCAGTCTGTGTTTGATATATAGCATCATTTATGTGCATTTTAAGTGTTTTTATAAAAGAGCAATCTGCAATATCCTCTATTGCTAATATGAAACATTTACTGTTTTGAGCGCACTGGTTGTTCTGTTTTTTACAGTCTTCTCTTTACTTGCATGCAAAAGAAAGTGAAGTAATTGCTTTTGTGAGCAGGATGTCAGTCTGTTCATTTCATCTCATTTGTGGTGTTCTGCTCTGGTGTTTATTCCATTCTTTATTATAAAGCAGCATTTATGTTCATAAAATATTTTTTAAAATAAAAGAACAATCTGCAATCATTATATTTGGTTGGAATTTGAATGGCAACCCACATAAATGTAAATACGTAGAGCACAGCTGAATTGAATTGTAGACCAGAGTAAAAACATTTTCATTATTTTTTTAATACATAATGCATAATATGCAACAACGGATTTTGTGCGGGATATGATGAACTGTAGTTGCCTGTCATCACAAATGTGAATTAGTCTGGATTCTCCCAGTTCATTTTAGATTTAAAAGGGGTGTTATCAATATTTGTAGTACCAAATGCCTCTGGACTCAGCTGGAGAGCTTTCCAACCAATCAGAGCAACCCAATCTGTAGCGTGGCACTGAGCTGGTTTACATGATGGCAGAACATGCACAGCTCAAAGCAGAGACGAAATGTGAGCTTTATAGCTTCAGTTGAATCACAGTTCAGGAAAGCACACCAATAGTATAACATGTAGCTGAAAGTCACCAGTTAACGTGGGCACTCGTTAAACCAAACACCAGCAGTACAGCAGTGCCCTTCCCTTACGAAAGGAGGAACAAACTTTTTAATTAGATCTTGTAGATCTAATGTGAGGGATGTTTCTCGCCTCAGATTTGATTTAGGTGGACTCCTATGGTGGAATAATTTCAAGTTTAGCCTAATGCACTACATACCTACAAGAGCCTACGTACAACAGACCCTTATTAGTCATGTTCAAACTCTATCAGCTCACAGACTGTTGTATTAAACCACAGAATGCAGGCGATGAATTAAGCCCACCCCATATCAGATGGTCGTAATTAGCCTGTCACAAATCAGGACGTGTAGCCAGACATGTCTGTCAGAGGAAAAGCAACATGGCAGAATTGTGTGGGTTAACTCCTGAACCTACAGCTTTCTGCAGCTGGTTAATTCTGTCGTCACTTCCAGGAGCTTTTAGAGAGACCTTGTGGGAACAACACAGACTCTGGAACAGAGGGAGTCAGAGCACTGCGGGTTAAAACGGTTGGGGGGAACAGGCCAAACCCAGGTGTCAACTGTACACTCGATCTCTGACTCCCATCTCTCGGCAGAGCTGAGAAGCAGTTTCTTTGTCAATCAGTCACAATCAACTAATTGCTGGGCTGGCACATTCAAATCACGGCACCACTGGAGGTTAATGAAAATTGCACCTTTGCTTGACATAACATCCGATCCTGTTAGCTGTGTCGAGCAGAATTCTTAGGCAGTGTCAAGTGGATTTCCCCTGAGAGCTGCTGCCACGTTCAAAAGGCAAAATGCGCTTAATCTTACCTGTCATAACACCCGTACTTGTATTTGTGTTACATAAAAGCAACATTTAATCTCTATTACTTCCACTGTAATGCCAGCCATCACTATTAGTGAAACTAAAGGAAGTTATATGCAACATAAAAACTGATTAGGATTATATTTTGAAGAAGCTGTTTACTCCAGTGTGTTCAGTTGTCTGTTTTAGTGCAATGAAGCCCTCCACACGTGCTTTTATGTACTAAGGACTAAGAGGTGTCAAGGAGAGTTTTAGGTGGAATTGCATATTTCTTGAAGGTGAAAAACACCTGAAACTGAGTTATAATCTGGCCTTCTTAACATTTTCATTATCTAACAGTCAAATATGGTGCATAACCCTGCCGAGTGGAGTGGTTTCCCTCCCTGCTGCAGAACTGACCAATCAAACTGAGCCATTTCACCCTGAAAATTTCAGCTTTTTAATTCTTGTTGTAACTGGGCTTTTAGGCAGAAAATTGGACAACTGTAGAAAACACTCACAGAGACAGAAACAGATTGCCAGCGCTTCACGTGAATATGACATGCTTATAAATTGTGCAGTAATTGTGCAGGGCTTCAGCTAATGAGGGTAGAAAAGGATATACGGTGGCGGGTGTCCGCACATCAACGGTGTGGTGTGGCGGCCTTTTCTGAGTCATTAAGTGCCGCTGTAATCATGCCATTACACTGCTCATTACGGACCGACTGTGGCATAATCTCCCACAGGGCCGAAGTCACCACTCAATTCCATTAGACACTGTTTCCTGCCTGGGAATCATCCTCGCTCACTACTCTTAATGATGAACCCCTCGCCGATTCAACGCTCGGCTCCTCTGACACTGGTGTTCTGACTGGAAGCAGGCCAACGTCACCCTCTGAGACCGTCTTTTCTTTCAAGCTTACAGCAGGCTACAAGTAGATTATGGACGAAGCACAAATGAACACATTCACAGGCTTGAGAGAGGACTTTACTGACAGCCGGCAGCAGCTGACTACACCGGCAAGATCCCCTGTCTTGTTGGCTTAAAGCAGGATATTTTTGAGACAGGCTCATTTCAGATGAAACCCGACATGACCGCACACGAATACAAAATAAACCTGCAGCAAAGGATAAAATTCAAACAAAGACTCATTACTGTTTAATTCCTTTTTATGACAACCGGATCTCCACTATTAGTATGACAGCTGTATTTTTCCATTTCTTTCAAAAATTGATATTCAGTTCCAGTCTGGTCAACAGTTAGTGTTGGCTTTATGCACTGCACGTTTGCCAGCAACAAGAAAGAGAGAGAAAAGAGAAAGTGGCAGACAAAGTGTACCCCTGAAGAAATTTGATATTCAGGAGAGATTTCTGTTGACTTTGTCCTCTTTTGAGAAACTTTAACACAAATAACAGTTGCAACTGAATCATATTACTCCTTCATATGTGTCTAAGCTGGATATAAACCCCAAACTGGCTATGATATATATACATATATATATATATATATACATATCAAATGACAGGATAAATTATAATTATAATATAATATAATTATATATTATATTATATAATTATATAATTATATATATATATAATTATATATATATATAATTATAATTTGCAGTGTCCCTTGGTAGCTCGTATTTTAGCCTATTGTTTTGCTTCACTCTCACCACTTTCATAGAGTTGTTTAAAGCCGCGGCAGGCAGCTCGGTGAAGAAGCCCTATAAATCCAGTATACACAACCTGCTCAGCACCACACAGAAGACTGGTGGGCATAGTGGAATAACAGCTAAAGGGGCAGATGTTTCCCTAAGGAGTGGTTGGTAGAGACCAAAAACAGACTAAAAGGAACAAGAACAGTTTTCAGATTGTCAGTTGAGTAAATGGTATAATGGAAGCATCTCACTTCCTTCTCATCTCTGTTTGGAGCTGCACGTGTGCAGTATCGACTGAGCACTTGTGAGAAAATGACGTGTGGTAAAGATATTATTATATATATTATATATATTATTATAAGTGAAAGTGCAAACTAACATTTTGGTTTAAACAGGAGCTTCAGTGCCTGCTGTTGTTTGATAACTGCTAATAGATAAATATAAAATACAAATATAAAAATTATTTGCACTGGGGCAAGTAAAATAGACTTTGGGCAAGTAGGTTTCTGACCTACTGGCCCAGCTGAGAAAGCACGTCAACACTGAGCTCTGCCAATGAATGAAAATGCATCCATAAACGCTGGATGTGTAGACAAGTTTAACAAGCCGATGATATCAACATAAAGGTCAGTATTGTGTTCACACTTTGTTTCAGCTGCCCCCAAGTGGACAAAACATCCGGTATTGCAGGTTTTAAGAAATGGTTGGATGACATGATTAATGTCACCCTTACATCTGTGTAGCAACTGTGAAACAGCCAGATGGTTAGCTTAGCTTCGCATGAAGACTGCAAACGGGGAAACAGCTGGTGCAGTTAAGCTCGCCCACTAACTGAAAGCTCACTTATTGTATCTTGTTTGGTCAAAAGCAAAATATTTTAGAGGAGCTGGTAGTTGGAATTTGTTACCTTCTTTCAGAGCCAGGCCAGCTATTCCAGTCTTTGTGCTAGGATGATACTTTTGTCTGTATAGTAACTATACTATATATCTAACCATCTGCAATGAAACAAAGCAGGGAGTTTCTTTGCTTTCCCTCTTAGAAGCTTCTCAAAAATGTATTTTTAATAAAAATTCGATTTTGACTCGTTTATTGTATGCAATTTGGATTTTTTTGTTTTTATATATTTGATCCGTTTAATCCAAATAATCTCCTAAATCAACCTCAGCCATCCTAAACAAAAACTAATTAAAGTTGTGTGGCTTATCAAAGACATGCCTCAACAGAAAGAAGTACAGCTGTGGCATGAATCCCTGCTGTGATGAAGGAAAGACTGCAACTGCAACCTCAAATCACCCGGCGCACATTAATATACAGAAAAGCACCTGGCAAATTTACATTACTCTTTTCATTCAATTTACTCTCAGAATCTGTGTGAAATTAGCATTTGATTTACTAATGCGGCAGCTAATTATGCAATCAGTGACTGTGGGCTGCCCTCTCAAGTTGCTTTTCAGTCATGGGATATGATGGAGGTAAGCTCAGAAAATAAATCTAAATTATTTCATGAATGAAATGACATTCAAAAACCAGACACAACTCTGAATGATTATTTGGGCATATTTTACCGACATAATTACAGCAATAGTTTAATGGTAATCTGTGTAGAGATGCAGGTGAATTAAATTTTACCTTCCTCACCACAGCCTTCTTTAAATATACCAAAATGCAAATTTGCACCACACCTTTTCAGGGGTGTAAAACTGACCCTCGCAAATGAACGTGGTGAACCCAGAAGAATTCACAGTTGGCCACATTTCATCATGTGCACTGCTGTTATATGGATGAGTCTCCCTTTAATTAAATGTGCACATAGAAAGGGGGGGGGGGGGCTTAATTTGCTTAATTTGTAATTTTTTTTTTTTTTTTTTGCCATGTCTCAAGACAGAGATCACATCTGAAACGAGATGAAACGGATGCAAAATGTAAATATGGTCCTCAGTATCCATGACTTGGAAGAAAAACTGCTAAAAATGTTCATAACATAACTTTACCCTGTGGAGACCGAGCCCTTGATGTGCACTCACTAATGATGACAACTTGAGGAAAGTCACGCGAATGTCTTCCCTCCTTCTGAAAGAGAAAACAGCTGTCAGAAATATGCAACTTTGAATCATATGTTTGCAGAGAAACTCATGACTGGTTTTGTTTTTCATTTGAGTCTTGTTTTTTTTTTTTTTTTGTTTCCCAGCAACTTTTGAGGCCTTCATGAACCTCCGCTGTGCAGCTCAAGACTTAAGACAGCTGCCATTCGCTGACAGCTATGAACATTTCATCTTTCCACGCTATCCCGGTGGAGTGAGACTTCGGTTTGCCTTTCAAAACCCTTCTCTGTGTTTAACCTCAACTGCTTCTCTGGTTCTCTCTCAGTGGCACATCCCGCTGCTCTCGTTTCCTCCCGCCCAAGTTGGATTCCACAAGATGTGAGAGATTTTGATGAGAGAAGTGTTCGCAATGACTTGGCTGTTAGTGCAGCCTTTAAGCATTTTCAGGTCTTCAAAAGGACATATAGAGGCTGCATGGAGCTGCTTCAGACAAATTAGCCTCCTATGAATTTGCTCATTTTCAACAGCTTTCCTGAGGAGTGAGTGGGAGAGACATACTCAGACTGAGAGAAAGAAATAAGACTGGAGTCACTGCGTGTCGGACAAGAACATTTTTTTTTTGCGTTCTTAACCTAAATCTGTCTTGCTTTAGTGTAGGTATTTAAAGATGCATTCACTAAACTCTGATGAATGCCACCCGATAAGGCAAAAACAACTAAGTGACATTAACAACCAAATCTTGTGCACAAACTTTTTGCAGTTGGCCATGGTGCATGCAGTAAATGGCCACAGCCTCAAGACTGACAAAAGCTGTCAGCTCCCACCCAGTGGGCTTTTAGTCTCAACTGATCACCACTAATCGAGATGTGGGCATTACACTGGAGTTCTGTGTGACAAAGGTTAGCCTTCAATGTCTCATATTCAAAAGCCCGAAAACCTCTCATGTTTGGAACATTTGCAGATCTAAGCCTACACTGCAGAGCTTGAATTCAGCCGGTTGGAAATCAGCAGATGAAAACATATTGCATTTAGCAGTATCAGTATTAGAAGTATTACAAGATGCGTCAGCATCATTTCAGTCTAGTCATTCTAGCACCGTGAAAGAATTAAAGAAGTTTTGATATTTAGTTGGATGTCAAAAAATGTACTGAAACAAAGCAGGCTGTGACTAAAAGGCTGTTGATGCTGTCTCACAGTCAGGTGTTACAACAGAAGATGTTCAGCTGGACCTCATAAAGACCCTGACAGTGTGGTTTCAAGTAGTCCGTCTCAAACACCTCTTATCCTAATCAATGCAGCCGTCTACGCAGACTCGTATCACATGCACAGATGTTGTGGGTTGGGGTCTGACCGCTGGCAAAGCAAGGATGACCCACACATAATGCGGTGCCTGAATGCATCCTGTGTAGATGGAGTCATCGAAGTGACAGAATCTTACTAACAACTGCTGCACTGTATAAAATGTCATGTCAACATACTGGCAATAAAAAAGGAAAGTTGCTGAGAGTTTTCTTTTTGTTGGTGATGAAAACACCAGATTTCACAGCGCACACAGAAATATTCCCTCACTGTCTGTTTTCAGACATCACAGTCATTTTAACAACAAACTCCTCCAAAATTAGAGCTGACCTGAGCTTCATTGCTGCTTTAAGATGCTCTTCACAGTGGCTTTCAAAAACTTTTCCCTCAAACAGCTGCCTTTTTGAAAACATCTCTAAAACACTACTGGTACCTAAATTGCTTGTTTATCCAATTCGTCAAGGGATTTGAATGAGTGTTATGAGAACACAGCATGGAAGCGTCATGAAAGCAATCACACCCTGCCAGGAAAGAAGAGCCCCACTTGCAACCCTGGGTGTGTTATTTATTTTGAGTTAGATTTGGAGAAAAGGCATCAAGTGAAATTCACGGTGGAAAAAAAGAAAAAGAATTGGCTCATGTCTCACTGAGGGAGGTAACAGACTACTGGCAGCATCCTTTGTATCCAGAAGCTGCCAGTCCTGGAGAGATGATGGAGATTGGAAGTGGGTCGGAAAGGAAGAAGCTGGTCTTCCTCTTATGAGACCGAGCTCAATTTAGAATTCTCTGGGCAACTGAAAAATTCCTCTTGATCCAAAAACTGAAAACCTCAAAATACACAGTGAGAGGAAGAGTTTCATCTTTTCCAGCTCCAAGCAGCGTTGCAGCCATTTACCCCATCATTTCCGCCACTCTGTCAAGAGCTGCCTTATGCTGCTTTTGTTCTCACTGATTCAAAAAGCACAAAGACCCTCGTGATGCGGAGGAAGGAAGCACTTGGAGTGGGGGGGTGCATGAAGTTTTGAGTGAACGTGGAAGAAGCCATTTCTTTCTAGATGTACACCACACATGGGCTACAGCAAATACACCAGCCAAAGTTCGGGTTGTTCGGATGTTTGTCCTGTAAGAAATCGAACAAACAGTATTGTGGGAAAAGGGAAAGAGGCTAATGAGACGAGTGAAACGGAGCGAAAATTAAAGTCTGAAAACTGTGTTTTCTTGTCAGCTCCAACTCCAACACATTCTGGGTTTGGCTTTCAAAACTGTTATTCAGAATCAACACAGCCAAAGTCAACAAAAACCACGGGGAATTGGAATAATGCCTCAAACATTTTATCTGTGGCTGCTGTGCAGTGGACCAGCTCGCAAGCCGCTCCTCGACTATAGACATACGTCGGGAACCCCCAGAAACCTAATCTCCTTTCTGGAGATAAGGCCTGGCAGTGCTGAGGAGTCAGCCATGCACACAGCTGTGTCCAAAGCTATTACCAGGGAGCAGGAGCTCTCCCTACCTACCAGCCACGACTGTTTCCCTTCACCAACGGATGTTACTTTTCACCAACTGCAGCAAGATGTCCAGATCAAACTCACTGTGGCAGCAAAGTGAAAAAGAAGCGGGGAAAGCAGATAATAGGAAATAAGACAAGGCAAATTGTTTTTCTTGAATGTCAAGGAGTGAAAGTGGAAGATGGGGGATGTGGTCTCTTAACAATAATTTGCAAAATATAAGACCCTGTTGTGCTCCATGACACGCTTCACAAGTGTTCTACATTCTACATCCAAAAGAGGAAGAGCAAATGTAATTAGCATTGTGTGAGCAAACACTTATTTATACATATTTATTTTTGCCTTAATTTAACCAAACAAGCATTTGAATGGGGAATTCAAGCAGTAATCAGATGTGTGTTGGCTCTTTTTCATATTGCAGCCCAAGGCCAAATTTAATGCCTGTCATTTTCTTCAATACCATCATTTTGCAAATTCCTTCTCCTCCTTTGTAGTCATGACATATGTGGGAGATGGCCCTTTTCTGGCCAAAAAAGAAAACTGGATTTGTGACAATCCATGCGACACACAGCATCGAGTTAAAGAGATGAGCTTATAGCCTTGTTGTATTTTCCAGGCAAAGATAGAGGAAAATTTGTTGAGAGGATTTAGTCTGTAGCAATTACTAAAACATCATAAAAACATACATTAAAAAAAAAACATTAAATAACCCTGTGCCAAAATTGTAATGGCTGTATAGTGCTTATTTAAAAAAACACAGAATTTCAGCAATTTCTGCACCTGATTCCAATGCAGTTGTGCAGAGTCTGAGCATCTAATTGCCTTTTTAATACAAACATCCTGTAGGGAGAAAGAGACACACAAGAGGAGACACTAAGACAGTCACTGTTGCTGTCAGAGCGCAGGCAGGGGAGACAGTCCTCAAACACAGACAGCAGGAAAAGAGGAAAAGTCAGACAGCCGTATCCATAAAGACAAGTGGAGACAGACAGGAGAAAGACAAAGTGCACCTGAAGTACTGAAGGACGGAGAGGCTTCATGGGAGATCCAACATAATATGGTTACTGAGAGAGGTTGTTCTCTGTAACAGTGAGTGTCCAGACCTCCTCACAAGATAAATTTGAGGGGAACTCAAAATGATTGGCAATGCAGAGAAAATGCAGTCACATTCCTGATAAACTAAATGATGTTTACTTGTCTTACATATATATATATATATATATATATATATATGTATATATATATATATCTCATCCAGAGGCAGAGTCAACCCTTGAAACCTCCTCCAATGCAAACACACTGAAATGTTCAGAGCAACAGCATAACGCAGTGTTGTTCATTAAATGAGAAAGTCCCCAAACGGGTGGATGCCAGGGTTACGTGGTGCTTCACAAACATGACTTTTATCCAGTAGGTTGAAGTTCGCATCCCATATCAGCTTCCACTTGTTTTTTAATGATGTAGCTCCTTCTGTGGTGTTACAGTTTTCAGGTGACAGGTGTAAACAGTTCTAAATAACAAAAAACAAATCATGTAATATCAACCCCCCCCCCCCCCCCCCCCCCCCCCAAAAAAAAAACCCTGTTTTAATTTATCAGAATGCAGCAACAAGTAGCTCATGTCGACAGTCCACAAACAAAGCCTAAAGAAAACCAATTAGAAGGTTCTTCTGTGAAGTGCTGCTGTTTCCACTAATAATTTCTCTTTATGAAAACAAAAGCCCACAAATGTGCACACAAGCTTTGTGCTTGGAGCGAAGCCAGACCCTAATTTCCGGTTTGATTAAACAACCCACCAAGTGACTCATCATAACGAAGGCCCACAGATTAACCAGCATCAAAACAGTCTGAGGCCAGGCTCCTTCCTCTGCCAGCAGATGTTTTGCTGTAAATCAAGACCCTGGACAGGTTTAGGAGAACACCTGTCAGATTTCTCTGATGAATAGAGGTGCAAGGAATCTATGGAAGGCATAATTACAGCGTTATTGATTCAGATGAAATCCGTTTTCAGGCAGTGAGTTAAATCTCCTGCCGAGGCTGAGAGTGCAGTGAATGAGCGCCCGACAGATGTTAGGTACCTTGGCTCATACTGTAATTTAAAGTAGAACAACTCATAAGCACTCTTGCTTCCAAACATATTAGGTTCAGTTGTATTGTTCCCTGATTGGGTTTGTGCTGGAAGGCCACAGCAGACAGTAAATCACTATCCCCATAAAGTTTTTCTGGACGACCATGTCAGTTCTGAGTCAGCACAGTGGCTGCTGTAGCGTCACTGGAGGCCAATAGGACACACATGCACATTAACCATGCAGCTTTGTACAGTTAGTAGTAAGGCTCAAAGATGAATCAAACTGCATACTTTAACCAATCAGTTACTCAGACTTAAACCGTCGCAAAGTTTAAGTCTGAATAATACCCAGAAGACCCAATATTAGTTATTAGTTATGGAAAGGAAAATCATCAACTGGTGCTCCATTTGTGTGCATAACTTCATCCATCTACAATATAGTGTTCTATTTCTATAGGGCCCCTTTCTCAAAATGACATAAAATACCCCAGCACAAACAACAGGCTTGCCACAGGTCAGCTTTCATTCATCTTCCATCACTGTTCAATATTGCATTGTATTTCACTACAAAGGCCAGCAAAATCTGACATTTCCTGGTATCACTTTGCCTCTGCAAGCAATAACAACATCACCAGCCAACAGGAGCTTATCACGCCACAGTGACACTTGTGCAAGACTGCAGCCATGGAGATCTTTGCAGACAAGGAAAGCAGAGAGAGATGGCTGTGCAGACCTGGTACACTTCAATAAAGGCAGGACAACTAATGCAAACTGTGGCAGTAAGACTGGGAGGCAGCCGGGTCGCCATACATGGAACAATGCAACAGCAGGGAAATAATACAGAATTCAGTAATTACCCTGCAAAATACAAACAGCTACACATAAAATGAATAAATAAATCAACAGAATGAATCAATGACTTATTTAACTTTCACACTGAAACACATTTTTAATGAAATATCTGCGTGTCATAACTGCAGCACATTCAAAACAGCCATTTGAATCAGTATTAGCTAATGCTGTTAAGTTAATTCTCACTTAAATGCTGACATTTAGAATCTGTACATTGAACAGGTGGACTCAGTGCTGGGTCACATGGCTACTTACATGTGAAAGGGGTTGCTTATAATGATGACCATTCAACTCTCTCCTCAGCTCCACAGAGCTACAGAGCCTAAGGTTTGACGTAGTAAAATGTTGTAATGATCAAAAATAAACAAGACAACAAGCCTGCCTTGCACAACCACAAAACCTTGAATACATATTTAAAAAGCCATTGAACTTAAATATTATTGCTTAATTATGTAACACATAGGCTACACATAGACTCGTTTAAGTATTTGACTCTAATGACTTGAAACTTGCACTGAAAATTACCCAACTGTAAAACCCAATTTTTAAACTAAACAGCCAACCAGTTGGACTCCCATGTTCACTGACAGTTTTTTTAAATAAAGAGGGAACACTTGTTAATACCCAAAATTAAAAATATTCATGTTTTCTGATGCTGCATGTTTTCATCTGTAAAGTGGGAAACGCACATAAGGATTGTGGTCCATGTGTAATTGAGACTTTTCAATTAAGTGAAATTATTATGGTCAAAATTTGATTGTGGCTGTGATTAAAATGACAAGTAACATAATATTTCTTCAAAATCAAATTCCTCACGGTCAAAGAACAATTACTTTCCAACCAAACCCATCAGCGCACTATGCAGACACATGAGCACACTCTGCACATGGCATTCAGTCCAACGATGGAGAGCTTGTGCATCTGCTATAAGAAACATTTATAATTCAGCAGTAACACCCTCCAGTGGACTAGACAAGCTGTTTTTCAGAGTAAAAGTAAAATAAAAAGAACCTCCTGCCTGCCCGAGAGCATGAGAGTTAAAAGGTAAATGTTGACAACCTCTAACTGCTCTCTTTAAAAATGTAATACTGGACTCAGGGTCCCACTGTGACTCCCCTTTTAGAGAAAGACGCCTTCACTTCTGAGAACATCTGCCTCTTTCCCACTCTCCCTCAGGCTTGAACACAGCCTTGCACTCTGCTCTGTGGCTGTTTTTCTCTCCTCCATTCATCTACTGATATTCCCACTGTGTCATATGACCCTCAGTCTCCTTCTTGTGCTCTCCAGCTGCAGTAAACAAGCTCCACTCCCTTCAACCTCTTGTCCACTGCTCAGAGATCTCAAATGCTGGACCAGAGCTGCCAATAAACTCTCCTGGCTGAGAGAGAGAGCGAGAGAGAGAGAGAGAGAGAGAGAGAGAGAGAGAGAGAGAGAGAGAGAGAGAGAGAGCGAGAGAGATGTTCCTCATATGGTCAACAAGCGGCTTCTTGCACAAATTAAAATCCAGGCTTATGGGGGTGGAGCAGAGCGAGCGAGAGTGAGATGACAGTGAACGAAGGACGAGGATAGATTGTCATTTGACGGCATCAAGCTGATGGACTCATCAATAACTTAGCTTCACACTGAGACAGCAGAATGAAAAGGCCAAAGGTGTCATCCTCAGTGACAAGTAAACACTGACTCGCTGACTGGGTCACATGCTTAAAAAAAGGAACTTAACATGCAATAAAGAAATTAAATTTTGCAACCCAAATATTCTTTTATTTAACATTTTGGAAAATGGGCTTCTGATCGATTGGTCATCCATCTCTATCACACATTCTGCTGGCAGTCAGTGAGTCCTTCTGTGAAACAGAGGAAGGTGTGGATTGTAAAGTAACTGAATAACTGAGAATTGAACAGGAAGATAATCTGTTTTAATCAGTGTCCATTATTTTTTGATAAAAGAAGGTCACTTTACTCCGGTGTTATCACTTAATAATTGTGCATAACATTGGGATATTGTAAATTTTCCATCAATCCATCCATTTTCCATGGCTGATATACTTTGGAGGGTCATGGAAATTTCAAATCTTTATGACACTAATTCATGAACATATGGAGATGAGACAAAAAAGAGAAGCCTGGAGAAAACTAGCAGTCAAATTATAATGAATAACTTGAGGTAAAACGAGCAAGCACACCTCGATACTGTACACAAACTAAAGTGTCCGTATGGACGGTCATACATGCTGTACATCCATCAGCCACCACAGCGTTTCTTTTTGCCTCTCTACATAAAGAGCAAAGTTATTAATACATCGGTGCTAATCACTAGAATCGTCACGCGCTGCAGCATTCTTGAGTGTGAACAGAAGTGCTAGCAAGACTGAACTACTTTTGTCTTGGCCACAGAGATGTTATTAATGAGCTTCAGCTACAGATTCTCTCAAGCTGGTTGAGTCAGTATTCTTGAGGGACATTTCTGTGAGATGCGCTGTAAGAAACCTCGGTTCTGAGGGTGACCATCGTCATCGCTTTAGCTTACTGTACAAGTAGACAATAACTAAAAAAAATTGAAAAGATGAAAAAACACCGTAGAGTAGAATTCCCAGAATGATCCTCACATTTCCATTAGAATTAAAATCATTTAATCCCAACATGGTTATGTAAATTTCCAGCCGTTTTATCAGGGGAAGAAGTAAAGAAAAGCAAACTTCCTCTAACTGAGACGCCCAACTTTTGGTCTTTTGGTCTTTTTTGCTGTAGGCCACGTTCACCAGTGGGAAATAAATCTTGTACAGATATCAGAGGTCTGATATGTGTTGGTGCAGACTGATCAGGAATGAAGCAAAGCTAAAGAGAGACATTAAAAAACTCTGAAACAGCATCCAAATGGCACCTGAGCTTTTGAGAGTTGCATCAAAATATTTTTAAGAAAAAGGTCAGAAATTTACAAGAATAAGCTAACAGTTTTATAAGAAAAGTCATTCTGTTGATATTGAGTTGTTGTAAGAACGAAGGCCCGTTTTATGAGAAACATTCTGAAAATAATGTCAGAATAATTAAAGAAATATAACCAGAATATAGCCACCATAATGTTCTGACAAAGACAAACAACTGTCCCCAGTTCCACTTGAGGGCAACAAATCGCAAATGCAAAAGCAATTACAATTACAATTAAAACAAAACAACAACAAAGTACTGCTTTTTAATTTTTGTTTTTTGTTTAAAAGCGTGAAGAACAACCTCCGTCCTCGAGTTCATCTTCACAGTACAAAAACAACTCCAGAGCTACAGAGAAGAAACATCAACCTTTTGCTCTAAATGGCCTTTCCACGAAACCTTTACGCAACACAATTCCAGGATGCAATTCCAGTCCACGCTGTTTCTATCTTATTGACAGATGGATTTCAAAGGCTCACACAGAAAGTGAGGGCAGGATAAAGCTTATCTGCCCTAGTCCTCAGCAGCTTGTAAAACAATGCTGGAACAAGTGCAATCTCTGTGGTGATAGATTACAGCCCTGGTGTTAGCTCAGCATTCACGCTAGCCAAGCAAGACAATGAGATTGCTCTCAGGCGTATCATGGACGCCTCGCACACAAAACATTCACCTTTTAAATCTGCCTCATAACAACCACAGAAACAATGTGTCTTATTAGTGCAGATAGAAACACCAGATATTGCTTTGAATTTCATTTTGGTACACTTTCCCACAATTTTACTCTAGTTTCAGCAGGGAAATTTGTCTTTTAGAACATTTTTGAGGTCACAGCTCTGTTTTTATAGTTTGAAGGAGAATATATTTAGAATACATTAAAGCTGAAATTATTTCTCCCGAGTCATCTGGTTCCTGACCTTTTACTAGAGAATGAGCATTTGGTAACATTCAGCTGTGGAGTCCAGCTTGTGGATTTCCTTATCAGTCGTCCAATGAAACAGTTCATGGTCCAAAGGGATGAGCTTGATTTCCTTCATCAGAATCAGAATCAGAATTGCTTTATCCCCGAAGGGAAATTCTTTTTCATACAGACATTGCACTTGCAGTATTCCCGAACAAAAAAGAAAAGTGAAAGGTATAAAAATAGGATAAACAGAACAAGATAAGTATAAATCTAAAATCTAAAAGTACAGGTATTTATATGTGTTCAAAATGTTAAAAAAAAATAAAAAATACAGGTATGTACATGTGTAAAAACAATATATACATTGTATATATAAAGTGAGTGTGTCCGTCACAGTGCTGAGTTTAGCAGTTTGATGGCGACAGGCAGGAATGATTTCCTGTGTCGCTCTGTGGTGCATCATGGGAGTAAGAGTCTGAATGGGAGTAAGAGTCCACTGATTCTAATAGGGAACAATCCCGTTTTTCATAAAATACAACATAAATATGAGTACACACAACTTTTCCAATAATTAGCAGAAAACAAGACTGAAAAAATGGGATGAAATCTTGTCTTAAAAAATCTTGACCATTGTGGTTGAGCCTTCGCATGTGTCACTTTCACCTTTTCAAATTGTGGATACATGAAGATAGTCAAAGGAAAGCTTTTTTTTTCATTAGGTGACATTGGTACATTATTCTGCAGCAGTGGCTTTGAATCACAGACTAATCCAAACATTATCCCCAACATCCTGATTGCTCAAACCGAATACGACCATGGAGGAGCTCAGTGTAAACTTAAAGTTTGAATTTCATCTAAACTGTTTTTATAGGAGCAGTTGTGAAATAAAGTTCAATTAGTAAACTAATTTCAACACGATTTGATGATTTATTAAGCTTTTACACTTTTGTCACCAAAGGTGTTGTTGGATGCAGCTTCAGTACTGTAGAAAATGTCATGTTTCTCACTTCAATACTGGATTGGCAGCACTGAAGGAACGTGTGCCCGCAGCACTAAAGGCTTGGGTTCTTACTGGCTATTATGTGTCTAATTTTTAGTTGGCTCTGGATTTCGTCAGCCTTGGACAGAACCACGTTTGCTGTTTTCCTCTGTTTTCCTATGATTATGCTAAGCCAAGTTGAGCACCTATTGGCTGTAGCCTTATATTTAATGAGCAGATAATTTGTGAAAATGGTAAAAATGTTCTCATCCAACACACCACAAGAAACCAGATAAGTGCTCTTCCCAAAATGTCAAACTGTCCCTTTAAAACTAGGCACATCTGCTTTGTTAGTACTGCGTGAGTGTAGTTTGATCTGTTTTGACTGATGGCAACGTCTTCTTGTCAACATATGCAAACAACCACCTAATTGAGATTTAAATTTAGTGAGTTCTGATTGGTGCACAGAAATCCCTGACATCGCCTTTTGCAGTTGACTCCATCCACCTCCAAGCAGTGACAACAGACACAGACAAAGACACAAATACTGCTGGAGCTTTGGAAAAAATCATAGAATCCTAAAAATAACTCATTTACTCACACAGTGAAGCCGACTGAGAAAACATATTTTCTGGGTCTTTAAACTTTGGATCTTCTCATATTATTGTCATGGAAGCAAGGTATGATCTAAAAAGTGGAAACTTGACTAATGTGCTCACTGAAGGAAGAGAATGTTCTTACATCTCTGTGTGTTAAAGCAGAGAGAGAAAGTAGATGACTGCCTCAAAAGATGAAAGATACGACTAATGGAGGCCTTGAAAACCAGATTAAAGGGGGAAGATCTGTTTAAATCCTTATTAGAGGGATATTTATTAAAAATCCTGTACTATCCACTGACAGTGTAAACCTCTGGGTTTAACGAGACAGATGTTATCAAGATCAGCAAGCTATGGGTGTTGGGGAAAACGATTTGAAATCTTGGCTGTTTTGGAAGTGAGAGATGTTTCATGTTGAGCTAGGAATACACAGTAAGAATGAAAAAACAAAGATGCTTCAAATCTTAAGATGATATCTTTCATTGCCTTTCAGCATGTTGTCTTTCTGTGTCTCGTGTGCACAGTCTGATAATCTAAATATGAGAGCAATATGATAATACTCTGCAAACCACGTGATAACCCTTGGCTTTCTAAGCAGACATGGAGCATGTTGAAAAATCACTCTTAACCTCATGGTTTGGCAAATATTACCTGAGATTACTGGAGCCATCTCCAGCCACACTGCTTTCCTGCTCATCCCAGCTCCATCCCAATGATGAAATATGACACAACAACAATTTCGACTTATGTAAACCTCCCTCACTGCTTTTCCCTTTTATTGGTGTTGCTAGGCTGGGCTGTGCCATGTCTAATCACAGGAATTCATTTGGGGGAAAGCCAGGCAGCATTAAACGATCTGAGCTGCCTGAGAGGATCAGATAAATCCCTGTGTTCAATAAACCAAAGCGCCTTTCCTGAACGCAATCATTCTTAACGGGCACATGAGTGCTGATCCTAATCCTGAATATTTGCAGTGCCGTAAGCTAGAAACTGAACCAGCCGCCAATCAGTTCTTAAAAAATACTGATAGTTTGACTTTCAATAAATATATAAATAATGCATAATCATTTCATATGAAAGATCCATTTCACCGCCTTTTAATAAATGAAAAATCACACTAAAGTTAGTCAGTCAGTATTTTTATATGAATAATTGAAATGTGATGTGGAAGGTGTCCCTTATCCACTGAGCTTTTTGGCACCTTTTAGCTTATATGTTTCAGTTGAACTTGTTTTTGTTTGGTTTTGTAGGTAGTCGTCTCTGACAAACCAGCAACGTATTCTATTCCATACTCAGTACAAAACAGCAGGAAACATTAGCAACTAGCATAGTGAAGCATTTAGCAGCTAAGGTGCTAAGCATTTTGTAAACAGGAAACAGGTTCACCTTAGTTAAGCATGATCGTACGAGGTTGAACTGCCCTCAAGTGGGCAAAAAGTCAATTAATGCAGGCTTGACTTAACATAGCAACAATGGCGAATGTGTTTCCATTCACCTGTTTTTACTATATTTGCCTGAAAATGAAACAATATTTTTATTTTTTTATAATCGTGATGTAAAATTGGGGGTTGTATCATATCTGAGGACCACTTCATCCTTTTGAATGAAGCGAGTGGTAGCCATGGATGGATGCTCCAACAGAGAGTGTGAGTGCATCATGGGCTGAATGTAGACTAAGCACTTAAGTTTAAAGTGAGATCGCTAAAAGCTTTTTAAACATTGAATTAGCCCAGTTGTGGAAATTTCAAACAACCCGTAATAAATTTCACTGCCACTGAAAGTGAGTGAGTGCAGAGCAAGCTTTGTCTGTAATGCAGAAAAGAACAGTGAACCATAGAAAATTTAAAGCGGTCAAAAATTCTTTGCTCACAGCAAGACTTGATGCTAAAGGCCAAACCATTTCAGCCACTTCCACGAGCCTGACAGGAGAGTTTGTGAGTATGTGACTGATAAACAGATGGGGGGGCGTCTTAAAAAATCAGTCATCATATTCATTTTATGTCCCTCACCTCACCCGATAAAGATGAGTGTGTTTGCCAGATAGTCAGATAGTCCCCTCCTCCACCCTTGTTAACAAGTAATTACACCATCTGTCAGGTTATCACTTCGCAATTATGGAATCTGACAGTCGAATGTTGCTGGTGGTGTGACGGGGCCTCGTCGCCGCGTCATGTGAGTGCTGTTAGATAAATGAATGTCAAATACAGGTGATATCAGAGCAGTGGAGGTGCATGTATCGGAGACTTTCTGGTGCAAATAAAATGTTAGTGTAAAAACTGATTAAAAAAAGAAAAGCTTTTAGTGAAGCAGTGCCGGATGGTAATGCATTTAGACTTTGTCGGTGTTTAGATTCATTTGAAACACAGCCAGTCATCCCTCACTCAAAGCTGTTTATTCACATCCAAGTCACTTGGAGGTAAGTTTTTCCATTAATAATAACTAGACATACCCTGAGGAGAACACGGTGTTTTTTAAAATCTGTCTGACCCTGTGCAAGACGTCTTTATGCCTCTTTTTCTCAGCACAACCAGCATCATATTTCATTTTTCTTATGCTAAAGTCAGATTTTCTACATTTGTGTTCCCATATGAAAGCTGAGCTGATGATCACATCAATCATGTAGCACTTCATATCTTCCCTCGCATTAATCTCCAAGGAGTATTACTATTATGTTGCTGAAGTAGGAGCTTGATGCATAAAGAGTTGTTATCTGTTTTAATGTAATTACCACATCTCATTCCCCCAGCAATAAGCCCCATTTTCTCATTAGGTTTTCCCCATTGAGTAACACGCAGATTACATTTTGCCTGTTCTCTTCTCTAAATAACCCTTTAATGCTACTGCAAACATAGTGATTATCGCCACTGTCTGCTTTATTGTCATCATCATTTATGTTTTTATCATCAATTCTCAAAATTGGTTAAACCCACTGAAATAAGAGCCACTTTAACTGAACTGAAGAATAACTTAACAAGGGAAATAAGAAATGTTAAAAACAGAATGTCATATTAGAAGGGAAATGAAAAAAAAGAAGAGCACTTTGCGAAAGAGTTGGACTGATGGAAGTCTAAATTAAAAGCCCAGATGCTAATGTCTTGAGAATCCTTCCTTCGACCTCATCTGTGTGACAACATGTCTGCCGGCCAAACAGATGTTTCTCCCTTAGGTTTTTTTCTTTAATCATGTCAGGACACACTGGGCCACTGGCATCTCCTCACACACGCAGACGAGGCTTGCACAGTCCAGTGCTCGTCTATTAAATGACCTGAGACAACTCTGACTTGGGGACCCTGGTGCACAATTATGCTATTGCATCTGCTCATTATTTCCCTCGTATGACTTAAGCGCTAGTTTATAAACGTCTTCTCCAGGTTTTTCACTCTTTAAATTCTTTTGGTGCATTAACAATAATAATTGATATCTAAGGGTTGTGCATGGGCCCTGGATAAATTAACTAAAGGAGATTAAAATATCGCCCTGTCTGCCACGCTTGGTCATCTGTCACCTCGTTCAAGTGACTCCCCCAGTCAGATTTGATTTATCTTACAGCTCCAACATCACTCAAACTCTAATCCGCTCTCTTTCTCCCCCTCCAGAGGAAATGTAGCTGGCTTTCTTTTTACCAGATACCAATCCATGTTGTCTGAGGTTGTGTCTATGCCTGGCTAGTCGATCTTCCTGTTGGCTTTCTAATTTTACTGCACCCCCGTGAGAAGCTGAGATACTTCCGATGACGTGTATGTCACAGAACTCTGAATAAGGAACATGTACTGGAGTTAAAATCAGTCCCCCATTTATTTAAAGGGACCAACAATTCAGTTCTGCCAGCAGAAAAGCAAGTTTAACAGAGAAATGACTACACTGCAGACTAAATCATACAGCAGCACAGGCAGGTGTAGGCAGTATCAGAAGTTGTCAAGGGAGGCAGTTGGCCGAGAGCTGCAAAGTGCAATTTTGTTTATTATTACATTTCAAGGCAGTTTCCTTCCTGTGTGCTTCCAATCTACTCTCAGGCCTTTATTATGGAATATTAAATAATATGTCTCAGGTACTGATGAAATAGTGCACTTTGGACATGGGCCATGTAAATTATTATTCCCAAGAGGGATGGACAATCACTCAGTCAGCAATGAGTGATGATAGAAAAACAAGTCATTTAGAAGTGAGGAATATATCCTGCAACCTGTCACATATATAGTTCAGAATAAATGGATGCAAAGAAGAAGCATTGAAAGGCATGACATTGTTAGTTTTTACATTTACAGATCAATAATTAAGACAAATCAAAAGCAACCCAAAATCTGTGCTGCCAAATGAATGCTGCCACCTAAATAGCCAAAAGAAAATTAATCATAATCATAATCAACATGGAAGTTAAACCAGGTGTGTTCAGCTTTGGCCACACAGTCACGGTGCCCAAAGAGTCATGGAACGTGCTGTAGAACTACAATTAGATGAGAGAACAAGAAAGGGGAAAAAACGCCAGGTAATCTTTTAGTCAGGGTCTCGTACAAGAGTCATATTTTTGACAAATGACTCACACTCAAAATACACCTGTTTAAAGGTGGAGGGAGAGTCCAACCATAACTGTAAAACAACTACACACAATCTTATGTTTATTTATAGTTTTACTCCATATATATATTTTACTCCATAGATATATATATATATAATATATATATATAATAAAATGATAAACAAATTGCAGGTCAATGATTAACCCTAAGCGATCAGCTGTTCCTCTACCATTACTTTACTTATTCAGAGTCTGTTTTACAATTTGAAAGCTCTCCTGCTGCCTGCTGTAACATGTTTTAGGGCGTCTCTATGAGCTAAAAATAACATCAGTGTGCATGATTTACAACACCCTTTACAGACTGAGTGTGCTAAATCATGAAGCTCTAAAAGATGCTTCTAAACATTGGGTGATTGTTTCAAAAAAAAGTTCTTCTTTTTCAAGAGACATCCAGATTTATTGGCTCCATAAATAAATCCACAGCTCAGCCGTGGCAAGCCCCAGTTAAGGGCCTCTGCACCAGAAACCTAACTAAGGCTTAGTCTGAAGTTACAGCCACCTCATATTTCATCAATTTTGGATTTATAAAGTTGAAATTGACGTCCCATTTGGGCCGCACTGGGGTCGCAGAGCAGGGCCGGGGGGCATTGGAGAGCTTCATCATCTTGACAGGAACTGACACCTCGGGCGTTCGTCAGGCCACCAGCCTTACTGCATCCTCCCTGGGTGAGCAATTATGTGTGAATAGCCAGCTTTGTGTCATTCCTTATGGCTCTAATATCCCTTCCTCTTCATTGAACATCTGAAGGGGAGAACCGCAGCAGCAGTGGCCGTCATCGACTGCCTGGGAACTCTGTTTTAATTAGCCAAGTCTGCCAATTACAAACCAGGGGAAAAGAATCTGGATGTGTCTGTTGATATTCCTTTCTATCCTTTTTGCCTTCCTATTGATTCTCAGCATTGTGTAAAGTGTGGAAATTAGTCATGAAGGTGACTCAGATGGTTGTTCTAATTGAACTAAGGAAAGCATGACTTGGTGCAGCAGAGATAATATTAATAATACTAGTAATCAATCAGTTGTGGAAGATTGGGTCTTATCTGTATCTAATATGTTTCTCTGGATGTCGTTAGCTCCCTAAAATGAAGACCTGTATTTCAGATGGTAAACAGGACTGACATGAATTTGCACTTATTTAATCAGAAAAATCAGGGGGTTTGTATGCAAATTTTTTGCATCACACACTGGTCATTTAAAAATTATAATTAATCAGAAGCTGTGTTGTTCACACCCTCTCAGTCCTCATGTTTGTATTATTAGTGTGATGATTTTACGATCTCTTCTATCTGCGACAGAATACAAAATGTAGTGACATTTACTCTTTTGTCCTCACCTGAGCTGTTGATAAAATTCTTTGAAAGGATATTAATGTGTAGCTGAGATCTGGAAAGTTAGTGACATTTGCAGATCATGTTGTTCACTGTAAAGTGGACCACGACCCTCAATTACCAGCTCGCAGCTGAGCTTGACTTGATTGGGATGAAACTCAGCTGCTGAGCAACTCAAAAACATACTTCCTGGAAAATATGTGTCCAGAAAAATGTCAGGGGGAGACAACTTCTCTTGAGTTTGGGACCTTATTCACAAGTGAAAAAGGACTGTGAGATTGATCATTGGCTTGAGGTGTTGTAAAGCTTCCAATCTACTCTTGTCCAAACTTGTATCCTGGTAAAAGTGTTTATAGCTGTTCTGAACAGCCACTCTCAAAGGTGCAGGGGGCATAAAGGCGATAATGGTTCAAATATGGACACAAATAGTCCACACCTTTAGACAGTTTCTCTTCCAAGGCATTTGTGGTGTTGCAGTCACTTGAACAAAAGGAAACTGGCAAAGGTAGCTGTATAAAGAATGGGTGGAAAAGAGTACAAACCCTTCATGCTTTATCCACACATCTGACCAGTCTCTGCTTCACTGTTGGCTCTGGTATTAATCAGATTATTATTGATGTCAGATACAGCCTGCTGGATCTCTACAGGAAACGTGTGGGAGAAGAAGGTTTCAGACGTTGTTTAAGAATCCAATAAACACTTGTCTGAAGCAAACTGAGCCCTTATGGCAGGTTTTACATCAAACCGAGGTGGCGCTTCTACCTTGACCTACTGTAATGAAGTGTGGAAAATGAGTTAAGTTAAATCACAGATAATATCAAGTACAAGGTCAACTTACATTTCATCAATTACAAGATAAATTTCACTGACAATGACAGAATTTTAATCATTGAAGCTTGAAGTGAAGGTAAAGTTGCATTTTATTTGCAGAGGTCACTGACAGCAATGCAATAACTGACCAGATTCAGTATTTCTAGTAAATGTTCTTCCAGTTGAGGAAGTGACTGTTGTGTGTGTGCAGTTTTTATCTACTGCAATCCCATTTCATGGTTTTGGGTTTTACCTGTTCGGCATTAAGGTTCAGTGATGTAGTTAATCTCCAAGACAGCCATCGGTGAACCCACAGAATGCCAAGCAGTTACTTTGTACTTTGACACTAATACTACTCAGAATTCATAGAAAACTGTTTTTTCCTTCTTCTCTTACAATATTCCAATGTTGAAGCAAAAGCAGATCAGTTTGAACAGAAATTTTGAAGTCACGATGAACAACAGAATGAGAGAGTTGCTTCTGACAGTGACGCTCCACTTTCTATTTAGTATCAAACACGGCAACAGCATCGGGGAGTTTGAAAGGTGGCATTTAAAAGTTGTTTCATAGAAAAGAGGTCCTGTGATCATCTTAAATTAACATCTGTTACAGTGGGCCAAACTATTCATTCAACTTCTCCACCATCCCTGTAGCATAACTTCATCTCTGTGTTAATTATGCTCCAAACCCAGTTTTGGCAGAAATATGCTTGAATTTGGCGAAATACAGTGATTCCATTTGTAGCTTGAGAAGTCAGCCTCATACAGAAGTAATTTCTCTAAATCATCACTTATGAACCTCTAGAAGTGTGGGGTGGTGTGTGTATTTGATGTTTCTGGTTGCAAGCCTTTGTGCAGCACTAACCAATAACAGCCAGAGCTGGGACTTGAAAAAAGCATCGACCAGGTTTTCAGTCTCCGTCTCTCTCTCTGTCTTTCATGAAGAGACACGGGCACAAATGACACATCTGTTTGAGCTACATGCAGACAGGCAGGCTGAGCAGAGGCGCACAAGAAAAGGATGAAACTTTCAACTGTATTCACACAGAATCTGGAGGGTTGTGTGGATGTGTGGACAATCATGTCTGCTCTCTCAAGTTGCACTCTTTGTATATTCATTTATCCTCCCTAACAGTGTCACAATATTTCTGTCTTTGCTGAAGATCAAAAATGACTTTACTGTGACTATTGGAACAGCATGTTTCACCTTAGCTTCTTGAAGCTTGTTCAGCACTTCTGTCTTTACCTTTGTGAGAGGGTAGATTTTGTTTGGAAGACAGCAAGTGGTTGAATGTCAGGGAAATGTGCAAATAAGTCACCTTTGACTAAAGCTGAAGATTACAAGCTGCTCTATACAAAAGAGCAAAGAGCAAAGCATCAGCTTTGAGCATTTTGAGCTTAGAGTCAAAAAATCTGATAATAAGGTACATTTTAGCTGAAGCATCACACTGATATGTTGCAGACTTGGGTGTTTTATCAGGGATGTTTTATAAGGTGCCGCCTTAATATTAGACTCTCTGATTGCAACCTGTGATTCAGATATGTGGAAACATTCAAGTTGTGATTTTCCAAGCACGCAGCATGGATGTCGAGAGAGAGAGAGGGGGCAGGAGAACGGACTCTAAAAGCATACTACGCTGGTCAAATGTTACCAAAACTGAATATACCACTCTTGATGTACATTTGCAGAGAAGAGGATGGAAACGCTACCCATTTTCTCCCTGTAGTTAAGTGCACTCTCATCTGTTGTGCCAAAGCAACAAAGCGAAAGCTCAGTCTATTTTCAGGTCTCAGAAGTCGAGCACTCAATTGATTGGATGGGGAGAAAAGGCTGATTGATTAGCCAAAGCGATGTTTACTTTATGCTGTCTTTATGTTGTCTTCCAGGATGGCTCATGGTGGGAGCTCAACGTCACCCGCTGAAAGAGTAAGTATAGGGGGATCTTGAGTCCCAAGCAGCTGGAGTCCACATAACGTGGCAGATGGCCCACCCTTTGATTGAAAATACTTATTTTAATGTTGGGTGCATGCAGAGTCTAATGTAGCTGCTTCATTCATGTTTTTCTGAGTTTTTTTATTAAACCTTGAATCACTATATAAAGAGCTGCAAAATTGAAATATTAACGTCATGGTCAATTTCTGTCATGTAGCTGTCATTTTCATTCATTTGGCTTAGTCACGGGTATTAATAGAGTGTACTATGGTCATGCAATATGCTGGTATTGATGTTTATTCCCTTGTAATTTTTAGAAATCCAATAGAATCAATGCATACACAAGGCATCAGATGTCACGTCAGTGGATAAATCCACAGGAATAATTGAGCATGTCATTGTCTGGCAGCAAGAAAAGGTGCTGCATATCAATTCCCAAACATTAGATGCTAAAGATAACCTCCCTCCTTTCAAAGGAAAGGAACATGCAGACAAACAAACATCTGAGAAGAGAAACTGCTCTTTTCTCACAGTTTAGTCACTGAGAGGTCTTCAGTAGGTACTTTTATAAGTAATAATCTGGATATAATTCACCTTCAGAGACAAGTAATGAAAAAATTTGACATGCTGATGTTGTTTACAATCTCAGAGGTAAAGCTTGAAATTTTAACTTCTCACTATTGTTTTCTGTTACTGAATGTGGAGCTTAGCAGAATTCATCTCCCTTTAAAGTTTGGATGAAATGGCATTTCAAAATGTATTTTTCGTATTGCAATGTTTCTCTGAATGAAACAGGATAGGCACGCTGGACGTGGGAATTTGATTCAATTGGTTGAGGCATTCACCAATGGGATAGCAATATCGCTGAGGGAGAGGCAGACGCAGCTTGTGTGCTGATTGCTGAAGCAGTTTGCTGTAACATGCCTTGCACATTATCTAAAGTGGTACAGATATAACATTTATTAAAGTGAATAAATTCAAGTCAGCTGGCTAACAAATGAACCCCAGCTCTGTGCCAATAAAAGTTTAATGGGTGGATGATGGGTGGATGTCATGATATTTATGATATTTATAAAAATGACTTTGAACTACTGACATGTCAAGACATCTGCTGCCAAAAAAATGTGGATTAATTCGCTCAGGGATCTCAGAGATAGCGGCTGGGAGTTAGACTCACATCATTATATGTGGGATATATATATATAATATATATAATATATATATATGTGTGTGTGTGTGTGTGTGTGTATGCATATATGAAATGTACATGAATGACTACACAATAAATGGAAATTAAGAACAAATTAGGGCTAAATCTCACAGTTGGGGCACAGCAGATAACGGCATCCAGGCCTAAAGATTAGTAGATTTGTAAAATTTTGTTTCTGGATGTGGAGCAAGAAAGAACTTCTCTCTGTCTCTCTCTTTTAACAGCATTTGGTGAGGCATGAATCATCATAGCTTCCCTATTATGCTTGCAGGCATTGGATGAAAAAAATAAAGACACTCAAATCATAATGGTCCAAAAGAAGGCACATCAACATTGCCCCTTCATGGTAGTTCATCTTTTGTACTCAGTGCCAGCATCAAATGCAGAATTCATTTTCTATATTTAACTCTTTCATGCACATTTCTCCTCCTTTCAGTTATTGTATCTGTTTCACTGTTTGACAAGCATCATGTAAATATATTTAAAGATATGACATAAATATAGAAGTAAGTTTGGAAACATTGGTAACAAAAACACATGTATTACACATATACATGCTTTTTCATTGCAACTTTAATTGTGCTGAAATAAAAGGTTTAATTTTTAGTATTTCATACCGTAGCACTGGCCTCCCTTTCTCATGACTCTTTCTCAGCATTTCCATTTCCAAAATGACAGATGTTTTATTGTATCCACATAAAAGTGTTGCCCTTTCTTAAAAGCACCTTTGTGTGTGGGATTTCTTTTTATTTTATTATTATTATTATTATTTTTTGCTCAGACAGAGATGACCCACACTGTGCTCCAGTCCATTTCCTTTTAAACTTTTGTGCTGAAAATCTTTTACAAGTGTGTGAGGCGAACCATTGGGGTTATGTGTGTAGTTGTGTCGGGGGTGAGTATTGATTTCATAGCTAGGCAAAAATTGTTCATGTAGCTTGACTATTTTCTGGCTTTCGGAAAGGTCCAACCTGAATTTCCCTTAGCTATGCTTCCAGCCATTTGGTCAGAGCTAGTGCACATCAAAATACAGAATAATAAATAAATTCCCATAAATTCTTTCAGCTAAAGCTCCTGCAATTCTGTTCTGCCCTGGCAACAAATGCATCATGGCACTACAATTTCTTGTGATTAATTCATGCGGCCTGCACCCCCAGGTGAGATGAGTTAATTACACCCACCAATAACAGAAACAGAAAAGTTGTTGTCACGTCACATTAACTTGATGTTATTTTGGTGGTTCTCCTTTTGCGGTCCATTATCTCATTTATTTGAGCACACATTTATGACAAATGGAGCCAGAATGTGAATTCAGCTTTTTTTTTGACAGAAACATCTTTGAATGCCAGCAAGCAATTCATTCTTTGAGCAGAGGAAACTAATATTATCAGTTTTGTGCTGGACCAGCAGAAAAAGAGAAAAATGTCTTGAACACAGACAAAACTGCACTGAGGTGGAAAAGAAGCACAGCCCAAATGCTGAAATGATGAACAGTCACCTTGTGCAAAATCTCCACCACCACAGCGCATTTGTTCCCTTAACATGGAAAGTGTGGCAGTCTAAAATCAAAAGACAAATCGTGACTGCAGTTTTTCTTGTTAGAGTCAACACTCTGATTTTTCTAAGGAGACAACAGAGACAGAGAGAAATATGGATGGATGCATGCACAGATAGATGGAGAGAAACCACACCACATTACCACACCTCAGGCACTGATGGAAACCTGCAGCCTGCTTGGAGACAAGAACACGCACAGCCTCAGGTTGCCATGGGAACCGGGGTACATGGAGAGCTGAACGGACACAGACATCTTTGCCTTTGCCCAGGTTTGAACACACTGGGATCAATATGTCAGCATGGCCAAAAGGGAAGGCTGGGTGAGAGAAAACCTCGCCTGTCTGTATCCTTCAGCGCCTTTGTGAAGCTAAATGTGTTACTTCTACCTCCACAGATGCACAAGAGAAAGAAAAGCAGGTATGAAATTAAAAAACAAAACAAAACACGGACGTTAAATTCTGTGTGAGAAAGACAGTTTAAGTTAACACAGATAATGCTGATAAAACAGCAAAATGAAAACTGACATGTTGGCATCACTTCACTGAGACCTTCATCTTGTCTCCCTGACACAAACTCCTCTTTCCAAAGCTGTACATCTCTCATGTCATCATATCATATTGCAAAAACATAGCGCATGTGCTCACAGTGCTCAGCCGATGCCGAGCTCGACCGCATCCTGTTCGTCGCTGTGTGTCAGCTTTCTGGGTTACATCAGTGTTCTCGGCTGCCAGCTGAGCTAACGACAGTTGGAATCAATATTTGCGTAGAGTGTCCAGATGAAGATGGGCATGACAGAGACACGGGGGATAAAACAACAGAGATGTAGGAACCCGCAGACAGCAGCCAATGATCCGTGCTGCCATTCCGATTTATTGACCGCACTGTTCAGGCTTACTGATGCAAGGGAAACCCGGTGAAAAGTGCACTGTGTTTGTATGACCTTTTCAGCCATCACTTTCATGTGGGCTGCGGAGAGGGAGGAAGAAGAGCTGGCATTTTGACTGTCTGCACCTGGTTTGGTGAAGAAAAGGTAACGCTGGGCCTCAAATTGCATCTGTGGGAAATCAAAAAAGGAGAAGTGCATCAGCATCAGAACTCTTTCATGAGGCCTTCAGGGTGTTGTCTAATTTGATTTGATCACACATTTTTAATAACAATTCACTATCATGCATTATGCATTATTATACACTTTGGATTTGGTATGTTTTGGTATTTGGCATGTAGTTAAAGAGATGGAGGGAGGTGTTACCACCATTTTGTTTCATTACAGCTATCTACTGCATCGAGGCAGTCTGTTCCTCTGGGTCTGTTTATGAAAGTATTCACAGTTTTAATATCCTTGAGGATCTATTCCTCTCAGCTGGGGAAAACAAAAACCATGTGTATCTGTAAACAAATGTCCTCGCTTTGAGAAGTGCACAAATTTGCCTTTAGGGAATGAAAAAGATGGTACGCTGTGCCTGAATTCCACGTACTGAGAATTGCCCTCTCTTTTAGCTGTCATACCCCCATAAACACCAGAAATCAGAAATGTTCAAATAAAAACAGCAATTGGAGCACAATAAACCTTTAAGAGAGAGCTAGATTTTGTATAGGGTGAGGAACTGCAGAAATTCATATTAGCCATCTATTGACCATCTTGTTGTCATTTGGTGTATGAAGCATCATATACTTAAATCCCTTGAACATAAAGAACTTATTTTTGTACAAACAGAAACAATAAGAGTATGCAGCTATGCTTAGTGGCCATGTCATTCTTTTACATAATGTCACCATGCTAACATGATCAGAATGATTCTGCAGATGTTTGCAGGTGTATGTATTTCTTTGAGAAATGCATCAACAACCACTGTGCCCACAGATATGCCATGTCACAGCAGGGAGTATTTTGCTCTCTGAGAAGAATGACGGGTTACTTGAAGCATGAGCCAGCCCACTTCCTGTCAAGGGCCACCTGTTTCTGCTCACGACTCAGACACACCAGGGGAAAGGGATGGAGAGAAAGAACAGAAAGCTATTGAGAGAGTATTGCGAGTAAAAAAAAAAGATTGGCAGAATGTGAGAACGAGAGATGAAGGGAGAAATTTGTTGAAAAAACTGGGAGAACTACATACTGCAAAAGTCAACAAGAGAAAGTGTTGGTGTGCTGTAAATGGAGCAGTGTCAAAAACCTAAAGAGGCAGACAATTGCATACTTTCAAGCATGTGAAAATATGTGGCTGTTACCAATGGCAAGGCATCCAACTGATTGTAAAACCTGATGAAAAAAGAACATTCAGCCCATGCACTCTTGTTTAATAGCACTTAACTGACTGATTTCTGCAGCAAAGAAAAACAAAATGTTACTTCAAACATGAATTATGGATATATTTTAACGTTTCCTTTTGTGACACATGCGTTACTGTTTACACCAGAAGTACAACAGGAAAAAATAAAAACCCACCTAATCCATTTTGAAAGCAACTGCTAAGAGATCCATTTGCAGCCAGAGAACGAGAGAATGTCTCATGCATTAGTGGCAGAGTGGAGAGGAAAGCAAGAGAAGAGGAGGAGAGAAAATACATCAGCTCCATCCGTCAGTCGAGCTCTGATGGCTCGGCTTCCGGAGCATCATCCGGAGTGCTCGGGTGCCGCCCTCCCAACAGGGCACTAAAATAAATGAAGGGTCATTTAGACAAGTGAATGAAGCTGCAGTGGAACCCAACAACAAATGGGTGCTCTAATAGAATTATATTCGGCTGATGTCAGCACAGCCTCTGTATCATTTTTATGAGTCAGCAGGAGTAGGACTACACTCCTGAAGCATGAGGTTTTACTTAATACGGTGCAGCTATAGATTTCCCATGAGGCCAGTTGAAGAGGAGGGCAATAAGGTGAGGGAATCAACCAGCAGTGCTGATGTATGCTTGCACAGAAAAAAAGACAAAAAGCTGGAAACTTATGTGAACCTCTAATGCACCAGGCTGTGAAAATGGCTTAATAATAGAAAATGAGAACCTCTAAGCCACAAAGCCTGTACTGCTCCTCTCTACTCTGCCTTTTTGTGGTTGAGCCCAGCTATAAAATATAACAATATCACAATCAACTAGATGCTGCCGCTGACTTTGAAATTGCTGGTTATCAATGTAGCCAGGCTAAAAAAGTTGGGTTCAGAAATAAAAATTGCAGGGCACAAGTTAAAATGTAATGATACGACTGGAAATAGAGCTCATTGTTGAATTTAAAACAAGTAAAGGAAGTGGTGTTTGGATTCATATTCAGGATGATATCTGATTGAGCCCTCACTCAGCATTGAAAACTGTAAGCTGTTTGAAACACAATTATATTTACATAAACCATTTCAAGACTGCTCTCACTGCGCACACACAGAACAGCAAGAGTTTAAAGCTACAGTTGTGGCTCTGTTTGGCGTCCAGAATAATGGCACTGTTATCACGCTGATGCTTTAACTTAGTTTAGCCTGGTAACATTTCTAATGAACACAAATTAACACAATTACAGCTGAGTCTGAGGCGAATGTCACTAGTTTTGTAGGCACTCATGAACCAAACGTTAAACGTGCTGTAAATAACAAAGGTAAATAAATTAAAAACAACATCAAATAATTTAAAGAGTCGCAAACAATATGTTGGAAAATGCCAAAAGATAAATATCAATTTCGATAAGAAATTTAAACAAAGGATGCTGAGTTTGGTTAGTCTGAAAACCACGAATGTCTGTAACAAATTTGTTCCAATCCATCAGTAGATGCTGAGATATTTTAGTGGACTGAGCGAAAACTGGTGCTAGATCAACAGCTTATAGGATTATGTATGCCTGTATCAAATTTGAAAGTAATTTATCAAACAGCTGTTGAGAAATTTCAGCTAAAACTAAAGCTAAGGACACATATTTAAACCATGAAATTATTATTCATTCACTTGCATGTTGCAATATCAGCTTTTTGCTTAGTGTTGAGTCTCGTCAAGGAAGTTTTCAAACTAAAGCGCAGGTCAGATCACTGGGCTGCTTTTTATGTATTTTATTAAATTATTATTATTTTATTATTTTAAAATTAAAAATCTGTTTTCATCAGCCGTGTCAGACTGCAGAGAAACATTTAACTGATGTCCATCACACTGCCTGAAGATAATGACATATCACCAGTCTTAATACAAAGAGGCTAATTGCATTATGTGTAACAGAAGTGAGGAATTAACATCTTTAATTTGCTTTTGCATTAGACTCATGTGAACTCATCCAATATAAATTAGCATCTGGGTTTGATTCACAGTCTGTAAGTAACTATTAGCAATAAGACAGCTTCATGCACATTTCCTAATCTAATTACCATGAACAGGGAACAGTTATTATACTCTTGAATAACAAGAGATGTTGCCATTGAATTGAGAGTACACCTCTAGAGGCTGAATTTTTTTTCTTTCCATTCAATACAAGCACTTAACCTTGAAACGAAGGGCAGAATAGCTCTTTTTGTGGAGCTCTTGCTTGTCTTTACTTCTTATTTTTCCTGGGACATGTCAGAAGAAGTGTACACTGGCATACGCATTAATCTGGCATGGTTATATTGTTGTGATTCAAGGCCGTGCATTGTAACAGAGGTGCCCCTTTCTCGCAAGTGGCCTTTGGCCTTATTTGATCCAGTCCTCTGGAAAATAAGTGGCAGCCCAGGCTCAGAATCTTAAGTGGGGTTTGAGTGCAACTGTTTATTCGTGTTTGAGGCAAAGGTGAAGGAGCCTGCAAAGACGTGGGGTAGTGCGGGGTAAACCTCAGTGGAGTGAAGAAAAGAAAGGACGGAGAAAACAAGCAGAAATAGGAATAAAGTGTCAGCTCTGCAGTCACTCTAATTCATTCAGAAGCATCTATTCATCTGTCCACCCCAAGGCTTTACTTTGAAAGTTGAGCAGAGGACAGTGATTTTCCCAAAGTGCTTATTTAGAGGATGAATCACAGGAAGTGGGGAATGGATGGAGGAGTGTTAATAACGGGTTATTGATATCCATCATTGCAGAAAACAGAGGCTCGTTCTGGACTCTGATCTCGTCCCTGTCAGTCAGAGATTGAACCAGATAGATCACGTAACTCGAAGAGACAAAATCTAAATTCCCACTCACATCAGCATCTGCAAATGGAAATTCTACATGTCATCATGTTGAAGATGCTGTTTCACTGGTCACACTACAGTAGTGGCTCTTTCAGACATGATAACTTCCTCAGTGTCCACTTGGAATAATTTATTTTAGTTTGTGAAGACAAACAGGAAGCATTTTGATTATTTACTTATTATCTTTTTATTATGTTTGGTATTGTACAGCAAACTATTAATTTGTCCCCAATCAATGATAGCAGTGGAAGGCAGTGTTTGAAATGGTAAACAGTTTTCAAGTGTTTTGTGATAAAGGGCGATGCCAAGACACCATTTTCAAAACAATTAAGCAGATGACAAAGCTGTATTCCAGTATTTCACAAAGTCAGTTAATTAGCCAGCAGCAGTAATTAGCTAGCTTAATCCTCCCCACTGAGAGACTGGGACTGTCTTTTACAGGCCAATGAATTTTCTTTTATTCTCTGAGCCTAAATGTGCATTATGGACATATTTTTAATCCCACATTTTCCAGTTTTCCTGAAAAAACCTGCTGTACACTACCCTCTCAGCACTAAATGGCAGACAGAGAAAGTTAGCAAGTAGCCAGCCTGATAGGTCCCTCGAGAGTTGGGTGGAGCCCAAAGTGGAGAGTGAATATTCAGGCTATGATGACTCAACTTAAAAAAAGTGCATTTTACCATAAGAGGTGTTGTTGTGCTGTTAAAGCTCATCACAGTTTAACCAACATAATTTTTACAATTTCAGTTCCCACTTTCCCAGTGGGAACTTTCCCATTTTCCCA
This sequence comes from Scatophagus argus, assembly GCF_020382885.2. NCBI lineage: Eukaryota > Metazoa > Chordata > Actinopteri > Scatophagidae > Scatophagus > Scatophagus argus. The sequence continues at coordinate 3,381,550 of NC_058498.1, read as the reverse complement.
CTTTTTCAGAATGCTGTTACAAAATTTTGAAAAAGTGTTATAAACACCCTGTGTTATTAGAGCCAGTTGGGTAGTACTGGAAAACATTATATAACACAATAAATTTTAATGAAATGTCACTACATTTTTTAAAACTCTTTATTAGGTAAACCAATACAAGTTAATGAAATACAGAGCTATGTTAATTCAAATTTATGTTTATCATTGAGGTGATAGCGGTGTTGTACCAGACTGCATCACGTTCATGTAAAAGGTGTGTCAAGACATATGAAAGCACCTCAAAAAATAATATAATTGGATGTCAAATTTAAATTCTTTGGATACAGAAAAAAGAGATTCCTTGGAGTACTTGAAAGAGAGCCCTTGGAGATATGCCAGTGGCAGAGATGCTACTGGATAAGCAGCCAAGTGTAGCAATTACTATTCAAAAGGAATACAGTTACTTTTCTGGCATCAATTTATCTTTCCTGACACATGGGAACCAATCCAATTGCTCACAATGCATAAATCTTCCCCCATCACACACTCCAGGCTGGCTACAGCATTCTGAGTTACTTATTGATCCAGTAGTAGTCCTGTGGGGTGGTCAGGGAGGGCCGGACAGTCGTCTTCTTCAGCGGGATGTTGTGCAGTAGGAGTACGGGTCGATTCAGGTGGAGCTCTTGGTGGCAGTGCTCCAGAAACACTGCGCTGCCCTCTGGTCTACTTCCACCTGGAAGCATCTGTCTGGCTGAAGTCCTACTCCACACGGAAAGCCCAGTCGAGCGAGCGCAGAGTCAGTGATCCGCAATTCATTCAACATCGACCGGTTTCTATGTCAGGGAGAGATAACATAGTTGACTGTGGAGTTTTCCTTTTGAATTTCCATTTTCTTCACCATACTTCAGCTTTATTTTCAGAATTGGATCAATGACCTCTATCCACCTCAGATCTCTTAAGTAACAGTAAGCAGTTGTTAGTAATTACATTAGTAACATTAGTAATACATTAGTATTTACATTTATTTTAATATTTTTCCTTGCATGCATTGTATCTGCTCTGCTCTGCTCCTGAAAATCTCAGGATGTTAATATTTGATTTCCTTATATGGTGACAAGCATCCAAAACTGACTCCAAAATGTTAGATTTAAAAATAAAAACTCATTATCGAGGCATAGAATAAAATACGATGTTTAATCCTATGATTGTGTATTTTTAGTTGATAATACCAGTCTGGTTGTGAGTCCAGCCAAACTTGAGCAATGTTACTCCACTCCAGTCAGTACTGTGACTGAACACATCCGGTGTGATAGCCGGAGGACTGAAGCTGCAGCTGCCTCCTGTGCAGACACGGTGTTAGCCTTATTAAAACTGACTTTATTATCTTGATGAACCTTAACTCCTCCCTTTCCTCATCCCTGTGCAGGTGATTATCTATTTGAATTACATGCATAACCTGGATAGTGCTGAAATGATAAGTTGATTAGTCTTTTTTCCTCTTTTATCTATTTATTTAGTGCCAATTCACAACAAAAGGTATCTCATGACACTTTCCAATTAGAGCAGGTCTGGACCAAACTCCTTAATTAAATTGTAATACAGAGAACCCAACATTCACCCTTGAGCAAGCACTTGGCGACAGTGGCGAGGAAAAACTGCCTTTTAGAAGGCAGAAACCTCGGAGCAGACCCCGGCTCAAGATGGGCGGCCATCTGCAGTCAATTATGCGCTTATTTATTACTGCTAGTTACAAAAAACCCATAATTTCAAGGGATGAGTTTTGTATTATCTGGCAGTCTATCGACTTAATTTTGACTTAAGGCTAACATTATCGACAGATTAATCACTCCATTCTTAAGAGTTTGTTCTTCTTTATTGTGGACTTACAGAAGCGCATGTGAATGTCTGACATATAAATAAATATGCTGTTGAAAAAAGAAAACTTTAGTTTCATCTGATTCCGTCGCCGTCTGTCCTCTGACACACCTGTCTGCCTCATACAAGGGTTGATGTCTGTGAAGTAAACATTGTACTGTAGCTTACAATCCCACAGTGAGGAGTCAACAGCAGAGAAAAGTGACATGGCAACAGCTGTGACTCTCAGCACACGATCCCATGGGGTGTTTTGGCAATGTTGCTGCCAACGTATGAGTTCTGAAAACATCAGTTATTTTCTCTCCAAGTATTTAGCACAGAAGTGACAACATCTTTGTCCAACTGATACATAATTTAAAGGATGAAAGATGAGGTCCCTGGAGTCTGTTCAGATGCCCTGAGGTAAGTCAGTCTCACTTCGGAGCTGTCTCATTTGTCTTCGCTGGAGTGAGACAAAGAGAGGCGCAAATATTGTTATGATGCTTTAAAGAAAAGAAAAGGAAGTGAAGACGCTGTCGCCGTGCAGAATGCTGAGATGATGTTGAAGCTGTTTCTTCATCTAACAGACAAAGTCATCATGTTCACTCAGTCTCATTAGAGCACATTCTTACACAAACACTGCATTTCTGAAAGCATTTGCCATTTGTCTGCGCCATTGTTTTTCATTTTCTCACAATTTGTGATTTCATTGTGTTTTCAGCTTCAGCTACTTTCAGAATTTTTTTTTTATGCACAGAGAAAACAAAATGCAATAAAGAATGATCACTGCTTTGTGTCAGCACAGTGACACAAGACACTTACCTTTACTTATTCATTCTCCATCACTGCTGTGGTAGATGAGGAGTAAGGCCTTAGTAAGGCCTTTAAAGTATTCACTAAGCTCTGCTCTGAGAACAACAGAATTGCAAAGACCTCAGCTCAGGGGAAACTGTGTCATCCCCTCAACATCCACAAAATGTATACTGTCGTGCAGTTCCCGACCATACCATATTAAAACTACTACAGATCCTCATTTTCTTTTCTGTTATGCTAAAAAGGTGGTTAAAGGAGAATAAAAATAATTTAGCCATCAGTTTTAATTTTATTAACCATTTTTAAGTAATCAAACAACCACAATTGTTCTGTAAATACCACGCCTCCTCATACTGAATAATGTTATGTGAATATAATATTATAATAATATAATAATGTATATGCTGTCTGGATTATGATTCACCTGCCCAGGGACTGATGAAAATGACCTTTTAGCTACATGTGTGCATTCCATCAAATTAAAAAGTTACAGTCATTTGAATGATAAATGTATGGATATTGGAACTATTGCTTTATATTTTGGATTTAATTGATTTCTCAAGGCTCATTCTCGAACATCGGATTGTTGATCTGCACTTGGGGCTGTTTGGCTTGCAGCTGTTGGCAGCTGTCGTCTGTACTGTGTGCACCCTCATTCAAACACAAGTCAGTGAAGCACTGATGCATGTTGAATTTCCTCAGCAAATACAATTACATTGTGCACAAACATAGTTAATCACAACAGAATTTCAAATGCATTTTTTCTCACACTTCGCTTCGACAGCAAATGCACTAATTTAAGTAAATTAGCCCTTTGAGTAACATATGACATTGATCAACATGAGACATCATTAAAGCCTAATAAATCTTTATTCTCACTGTTTTTGATGATGAATGAAAAAGTCAAATTAAGTAACAATTAACACCTTCCACTTTCAATATTTTCAAGATGCTGGTTCTCAAGGCCTTTGCCTGAGCTGCAGCATACAAAGACACAGTTCAACCCTCACTTCAGTGTATCTCTGCTTATATCCACTGATAAAGAGAAACTGTGCTTCTTATCCTGTCGTCCTTAAATGCTTTGTGTTTCAGCATCAAGGAAAAATCAATTTAGAGAGCATCCCTTCTTTCCACAGGAAAGGACTAGAGTACACGCCTCTGACATCTCAGTGGTACGGCTCTATTTCTGAAGTGAATTAGTAGACTGGGAGGTTGTTTTTGATAAAGCCTTTATTTTCTTGGGCATTCAAACTCCCTTTAAAGCTAAACGCATGCACAGAAATGTCACCCATACGCAAACCAACCGTGTAGACATGTTTCAGATGCCCCCACTCACGTGCTCACTCGATTCGCTTTACCTCACATCCACCAGCAAATCTTCACATGCAGTACATAAACAGTCGCAGCGACAGAGTAAATCTGGAAAAAAGCGGTTGTTCACAGTCTGACCCCCCCAACTCCTCCTTTGTAGAATGAAGCTGCTCCAATAAATTGCTTTCCAGAGGGATGAAATGTACAGTGCACCTTGCTACACCACACAAGATTGCTCGCTCATAGAATACAGTCCTGTGATTAATAACCCCACGACTTCCAGCCCGTTTCCAAGTGCTTACCAGATCAAATACGCACTACTCACTCTTTTTTTGCCCTTGTTTCTTTTACATACCTCAGGCATTTTGTTTGGCAAGCACACGAGACGAGACCCATTAAACCAGACTGCTACTGTATGTCCATTAGTCAACACCGTGCATACATCAACATAAATTTAATGGAAAACAGCTACACATGAGACAGCTTTGTAGTTCTTAAAAAACAAAAACTCTGTGGCAGGGTAATCAGGAAGCAATGACCACAAACCTATCACAGTTTTATGGTGTCATGGTCCATCAGATGCTAAGCATTATTAGATCCGACGAATATACTTTGACTTGAAAACACACTAAGCATTTCTGCGTCACAGAAATTCTGACTGGTGAATTAATTAAAAGAGAATTAATTAATTTTGATAGCATAACTTGACGCTACTATTGTACTACTACTATTATACTTTTAGTGAAGTAAAACTGAATGTCTTTACTTTTAGCATACACTGTAGTATTACTTGTGACTGAACAAAAAATCAAAATAAATCCATTCTAATCAGGATCTACCAGGGTCAGAATTTCGGGGGGGGGGGGGGGGGGTTGTTCGTTTTGGGATTTTTTTGTTGTTTTTGTTTTGTTGCAGAGAGCATGATCTCAAATAGGACTGATTTTTTTTTTCAGATTGACACTTTTAGGCAGTATGAGTTACTTTAATGTCTTTTCAGTTGACAAATTTGAATTTGTGAATGTTTGCAGGTGACACTGTTGCTACTCTGTTCTGCTACGGTCGCTGCCACATGTCAGACTAAATAACGAGCTTTTCCATGAACCAGAAACATGAAACTCACGTTTTGTGTGGCTGACAATTTACACTGTTGGAAAAAAGCAAATTGAAAAGGTTCCACAAATTGTATACAATTAGGCTGTGACGGATGATAACAAAAGAAAACATTTTAATGCCACATATAAAGGTCACAAACATTTACATGCAAAAAAAGGCAGATGTTTTAAATGTCAATCTAAATCTGTAAAAATTGGCAGAGAAAACTTAGTGGACTGACTAAATGGCTGTTAGGAAACCCAGCAACAAAAGCCCCCAACAACAGGTGTTGCTGATGACGCGTCATCACATCATCACACTTAATCAGGACGCGGTTTGATTTCCTTCCACTACCAGCTTCCTCTCCTGGGGGAGGCTGTTGCTAGGGGCTTTGTGCTCACAGATAACCAGAGCCTGTTCATGGTGGTCCTGCCAAGCATGTGATCCTTCTCTGCCGTAACACGATCTCTGCTCACACTATAACGTCTGCATTCCCAGTTCTCGCCACCAAAGCAATTGTGCCCACACACTTCATTCACCAGGAGGAAATGCTCATTCTTAGACTCAGGAGAGAACCTAAAACTGTGCTGTTTCCAAGGGAAGAAAAAGGTGAATCCTGTAGTGATTATAATCAACCCTTTGTGAGGTGTAACGTTCAGTTTGATTCAAAACTGGGTCAGAGAGAAATTAATTGTATTTTTGTGATATATTCTTCTAGTCTGTCATGATTTGGTGCGTTAATTTAGTTGGTCTCTTGATTTTGTAAGTTTTGTCCTCTTGTGTGTCGTTTTCCTTTACATGTCCTGTCTTTGTCTTATTCCCTTCACAGTCTCTGTGTCTGTTCCCTAATCCCATGTGCTAATCCCAGTGTCTCCATGTTTCCCCCTGAGTTCTGCTTTGGTTACTTTCTCCATTTATTTCTGTTTTGTATTATTCTCTGTTTGGATTCACCTTTAGTCATCATACCTACCCTGGTGCGGATGTCTGCCTTTCATGTACCGTATTTTGAACAGAACCTGAGAACCTGACAGAGCAGAGAGACAGGGACAGCAGTGTAACCTGGTTGCTATGCTTTTAACCAATAATCCAACATTAGACATTGTGTACTGATAGCTGGGGGGCTACAAGCCCACTGGGGGGCTACAAGCCCACTACCCAAAGTCTCACACCTCAAGACATCCCCAAGACAGCAACGTAACAATAATAAGACAAAGAAAATACAGGACATGCAGGGTTTCTACTGTCATCTAAGGGGCCATAAGTGATGACTGAGATGTGATGCTGATGCTTGAAGTATGCACAAATATATTTTGACATCATTCTATTACTTCTGGAATTGGCTGCTGAGATTTGCATATCACAGAAGAGTGACTGTTAGCCTTGGTGGAGTTGTGCTCTCCTAGTGCCTTCTAGTTCATTCAGTCATGTAATCATTCATAATATCAAACATTTGATCAACCTATTGTAACTCTGATGACATAGCTGGAATGGCAGTGTTCACTGGTCGATGTACCACTTTGGTGGTGAATGAAATATCTTTACAGCTATTCTACTATTTTATTTTTTTTTTTTTTCTACTATTTTATTATTTTTTCGCGACTCCTTTTACTTTCAAGAATTTCCCTCCAGGGATTAATAAAGGAATTCTGATTCTGATTCTGATTCTGATATAGAATGGATTGCCATGAAATGCCATGAAATGCTATAACATTCAGGGGTGCTGAAGGATGATAAAGCTCAGATCATTCCAAGTGCTGCTGAGGTGACGGAGACCCTCAGAAACACTACATAAACATATAACATTAATTATCTAAGGAAATTAATAATGAAATATATTAGCCAAAAATTATGTGCTTGTCCTTTCATTTTTTATTTATTTATTTTTTTTTTGTTAAAACCACCCAGATGGGCTGCCATATCACAGCCCTCAGCACAACCATTGAATGGTTCAGTCTGCTCACAACCAGGAATGGTGGGAACTGACAGTGTGTCTCGATCGGTGTGTAGAGCACTCGTCCCCGTGCTGTCTGCACAGAATGTCAAACTCAAAACCAAAATAAGAGCGCCCGAAACAAAAAGACAGACAATCAATTTCTCTCCAAGAAAGTCAGGTAAACCATGTGGCACCTGAGGAAACCTACACAACCATGTTAGCATTTTGTAGATCAACATAATAATTCATAAAACATTCCTGCAGTCATTATATTTTGCTTATTTAGCTGAAGTTTCAAAACAACAATGTGCAGTTCCACATTAGATGAGCACTTGTATTTAAGAGATTCTTTCCACCATACCAAGAGTGCTGCCATTCCTGAAATATGGCAAACCAGACTGAAACTTGATATGTCAGCCAAAGACACAATAATATATCCATAGCTGAGAAAAGACAATAGGAAGGCTGTAACCTTATTTCCTCCAGGCTGCCATGATGAAATCCTGCGTACCGATATGCCAATCGCTCCGAAACCCTCATATGAGCCTTTAATATTGACGGAGGGGAGTTTAATCTCTCTGAGGGGAAAATACTCTCGCTGCCCCAAGATTCACCCCTCCGTGACTAAGTGAACTCTAATTTTTCCATTTGAAGAAAAGCTCTTAACAGATCCGCTCTTAACAGTTAAAGCAAAACGGAAAATTCTGAAAGTTATTACAAATGTTATTCTCTGCTTCACTCTTATTTCCTTTAGGCATGAATTTCCATTTAATTTTCTTTATTATTAGAATTGGCTGAGTGATACGATAAGAACATTTGCTGCAAAAAATGTCACATACTGAACTTTTGTTGAATTCTGAAGTGGGTTTCTGCTGTGCTGTCAATCACCCCAGATCTTTTTTGTGAAAGAACTTCCACATTATTTTGCAACCCATTTTAAATTTTATATGTACATTTGTATCAGATGTACAAAACACAAAGAAGAAAAACAGTCAAATGAAACGAAATTCAGGGAAGAATTGGACATCTGCAGGTACAGAAAACGAACAACAATCTAAGTTATTTTTTAATGTCTTTTTTATTTTTTGCTAAAATTAGTGCATGAAGTCTTGAGTTATGGTTAAAAATGTGTTTTGCAGCATTTGTAGAAATTTGAAGAAATCAAATTGTTTCTGAGATGATGCACTCACAAGAAAGCAGACTGACAAAACACAATGTCTCCAGCCACAACTTACTATTGTTCCTGTTAAATCTGTTTTTCATGTAATAATGTCGTTATTATTGTCATGATTATTTTCTATATTTAAGATTAACATGAATTGTTCCATGTTCATCCTGTTCAGACTCTAAAAGCTGAATTTTATTTTAGTCTTCAAGCTGGTCTCAGTTTTTGCTAATATCATCAGTGTCTGGATAAAATTTGATATGTGAGACCGTCCCAGACAAACATTAATCACCTGATTTCTAGGAACATCACTTAAATTGTCCTTTTTGGACTCCATCAGTAGTGAGTACTGACAAACATGTATTCCAGAGACACTACAGCGTAACATTATGGAGATACAGGGGCACCAGGCTCCCACAGAGACCAGCAGCTTGTCTGAGTGACTAGTGAAGGACATTTCACTCATCACTGCCCCGAACAGTCACTTCCTCAAAATCAACCCCCACCCCAAAGACAGAGAGCTGCATATGGAGGACTAGATGGAGACAGATGCATCCGTGAAGGCTGTATGACTCACACGGATAAATGAGCCGGCCAACTATGGAATAAATCCTCCATCGCAGGGTGGATCGGGTTTACAAATCAAACGGGTATAGGGCAAGCCACAGAGATCAGAAAAGAAATCCCATCTGCAGCTGTGTGTGAGCTTTTCGAGGTTAGCAATGGAATATTACTTTTCACCACAATAACGGAGTAAACATTTCTGACAGACAAGGTATTATTTTTGGTGAGAAACAAGTTGGGGCCGACCTTTTTTAAAGCCATATGTCATTTGGTTTTGAGAGATTGCATCTTTACACCATGTGCATGCGTTGTATTACATTGTAAACACGAAGAAACACACTACAATAACAGTGGATCAGCTGATTACATTTTCATAATGAGAGCAAACAGTAGTGCATTAAAAGAGCACCAGCTGCACACCAGCACACAGAAAGTTAGTATACGTCTGTGGCGAAACAGTTCGAAGGCCTGATTAAGATTCAAACTATTACATCTCACATAGGGAGCTTTAAAACTATTAACCATTTAGAGGTGCAAAATTGTTCAGCACGGATTTGGATACTGGGCTTCCGACACCCTGGTCATTCTGGACTGGCATGAAATCAGTAATTATCAATAAATTAACCGAATAATTTACGTAATGACCTTGTGTGCATATCCCGTCATGTTTTATGTGTAACTGTGATCCTGGCAACACAACTGGCTCTTGCTGAACGCTTTGTGCTCTGCACGCTCTCCACCACGGTGTCCGTCAGCAGTAAATCACGAACAGTACATGATCCAGGGAACTTTCACTCTCCATTCAGATACACTGTGTGAGAGCCTTGTCTAAAAAACTGTACATCAAACACCTGTGACCTGCTGTCTGGCGCTAAATGCTGCTACCTGAGGCAGCTATTATCCATGGTTCACTGTCCGCAGAGCTCACATGGAGATAAAGTACTAAATCGTCCTATTGTCCTAGCGATGTGGGATGTCACTTTAATGGATGTCCCTCAATGAATCTTTCTCAATCTCCTTTGAAGAAAATTGAGGGCCACACTTAGTCTGCATGGGTGACATTGTCCCTTTCAACAGCGTGGCAGGTTGGAGCTGAAAGACATAACGTAAATATGTAGCTTCTTAGAGAGTACAAAGCGCCCGCTCCTTCTTGATCTTGTCTGTCAGCGGCCCCTGCAGCCTATTTGGCACAATTGAAGTGGTCATGCGTGGTCTTTATTCTGGAGAGGCAGAATGACAGCTTCAGCACAGACCTGAGTGCGAATACCCCTCACAATTGTCAGTCTCCAGCTCTCTGTGACACCAAATCCTCCGAAAAAAGTACCACCTGTCAAAACAGTCAATCTGAGTCCGAGGAGTGTGAGGATAGAAGGTAAGAAAAAATCCCCTGCAACTATCACTTAAGGTCATATCACAGCCATTGTTTAATCTGTGCATTAAAGAGACACCTGAAGTGCACCAATCCTACGCGATGACACGTCTCCGCACTCTTCAGATTCATTTAATGATGTATGAAACTCTTTTTGTAGGTTCATGACTAAAAGTGACTCGTTCTGGTTCATAGCCACACACACACAAGCCTCTTGCAGTTGGCCATAACTGTACATAGAAATACCAGTAATTACCTTCCATGGCATATCAATTTCATAGCTTTCTGCTCTGCCAGTCATTAGACCTGTGAACAAAAAGACTGGAAAGAAAACAATTTCCACAATTGTTTTATTGACAAAGTGCCAAAGTGGCTACACATAGCTGTTTATAAGTTATCAGATGCACCATGTGTAAATCTTCAATAAAGCACTGGCTGCAATATTTTACTCATCTTCAAAAGTCAGTGAGGTAATCCATTAGTTTATAGCAGTCATGCTGAAACAGACTTTAAACAGAAGCTTTAAAGAAAACAATGCATAAACACAGTGAGGCAAAATGGTGCCTCCAATAACAAATAATAATAATAATAATAATAATAATAATGATACAACACAAATCCCTCACACAGTTTTCACAGTCTTCTTTATATCACGGGGCTCTTCTTTATAACCCAGGAGACCATGTCCACCAGACCTGGACTGAATTATGTGTGAGGTGAGCATATTCTCACCACCTTCTTTCCAAGCAGGTGGCCCCCAGAAAGCTTTTCCACCCCTCATTCCAAACATCTTGTGGAGTTCAAATGGCATGTGATCAACAAACGGTGACAGAAAATTATTAAAATAATGTGAAGAGTCGTGGGCTTGCTGGTTTTAAATGTTTCACTATGATACTGTATTAGTTTCACTATGATATAAAAGTGTGTTTTACTGTGTGCGTTTAAACCTTTGTCTGTTGCCTTACAAGAAGTCATGCAATTGTATTGATAATGATATTCATGAAAGCCTAATGCTGCAGGCGTTGTTTCCTACAAGAGTAATAAAGATCATTTATAAGCCGTCAGCTTGACTGAGCAGATACGCAGCATCGTGGCAGACTTTGAGTTGTATTCCGGTGCTGCTGGAGCCTGCTGGGCAGGAGGCAAAGTGCTGAGGCTTTACCAGTTGATAAGGCAGTGGATGGGCTCTGTGTGTGGACACTGAGGCTCGTTATCCAGCTCAGCAGATGATGACAGTAAACAAGGAAGGAGAGGGCATTCAAGCAAGGAGGCAGAATCAACAAGCCAGAGCCACCCTGCACCAGGAGAATACAAGCAAAACCAGGCCCACGGCTTAATCAGCTCCTGGAACTCCTCTGCTACTCCTCTCAATAACATCGTTTATAATTTAACTGTTTTTGTGTGGTGTTGATAAAGCAGAAAATAAACTTTAGCTACTGAATTACACAACACTTTCAGAGTAAAGAAGTATATCACAGCAGGAAGTGTTTTTTTCTTTTCATTAAACTATGTTGGCTATGTAGTCGCAGGATGCAAGTGTTTATTGTAATTGGTGCTATATGACCAGAGAAAACTGAGATAAAAGGCTGTGATGTCCCCTTTTGCTCAAAAAGTAGAAAACCCACAGTATCGAGGATGGTGGTTCAGTGGATGGCATGCTGGTTGGGCAGTGCCCGGCTTTGGCTCAACTCTTTTGAAATAGGACAAAATATGGCAGCCTGCCAGTAACAGTCTCATTACAGATAAACAGTACAATAAAATGTGGCTCTGAAAATATTTTCAGTGGCAAATAGGTTGTGCAGTAACAGAATCTTGGTGCACATTTGATCTGCACTGCCTATTTTACAGTTTATCTGAGTCTGGCATACAAAACTGCAGAAGTACACCTGGAGTTCGTACAACAGACCTATGGGTGGAAAAAGTCTGGCATGAGTGGAGCTTTCTGAGCGCAGGGAATTTTTAAAGTAATGTGATAAAACCGGCTGTCACATTTGCTGCATTCAAAGGCAATTTAAAAAATAATTTAAGTAAGAAAATAAAAGTTAATTAGGTGAGTTAGTTAGTAACAAAAGGCTCTAAACGCTGCACTTCTAGAACAAGTCCAATATGTAAGCATATGCAAACGTATTAAATATTACTAAAATAATCATATTAATGAGTTATAATTTTCTTTTGAATCCCACCTAAGGACAAACACTTTTTCATTTTGGAGACCCACAATAACTGTCAACTCAAATAAGTGCCAAAACTGAATTTAAGCATGCAGGGAGTCTGGCAGGCAGCTCAGTATCACACTGACTAATGGAGCTTTAAAGAATTAATTTGTTCTTAGCACAACATGGAGCTATAGCATAATTGTCCCTTGAAAATCACACCTCCATAATAAGCAACTGGTTTTTGTCGTTATCTTGCAGTGGGAAGGGAGCACGTGGAGCTTTACAGTTATTCATGTTTCCTAGTGATAAATGATGGAGCATTACTGAACTTGTGTTATTTCTAAATAAAAGCTGTAGTGTCATCCTGTTAAATTAACAAGTTCAACACAGGAAACCATGCATTGTTTCAGATTAATTTAGGATACTCACAAATGTTATACTTTGACATGTAACTAAAAAGTACACCACATGTTCTAGTATATTTTATAACACAAAGGTTTTTATCCAACTGTTGCTGACCTGCCATCCCATCGGTATCTACAGCAACTCCCCATCTTGCTTTGTTTTAAATCATGACTCTTGTCTGTCTGCAATTAAGGAGGAAGTAGCATGACTTTGTTATGGAGTCACAAAATTTGCAAGAGGACCTTGGGGTGCTAAACAAAATGTCTGTTTTTACACAGGAGACCAGTGGTTTCTTCTCGTTATGTGGGGTAAACCATATTTTCTTCAACCGCGTACTTACTTTGACCAAACCATTTCCCAAACCCTGACCAATCCCTTTGTACCGAAACCAAACAAAGCTTGAACCATACAAGGGTGGTCAGACCAAAGGGTTTCTCTTGGAGGTCAGTTACAAATGAAGTCTTTCATCGTTACATCCGGAGGACTCCAACAGTATGTGCATAACATCTGTGTTCTGGTTTGTAACAAGAGTCTGTGCAATTTCAGATGCAAAATGCATCAGTTGAATGTTAACAGGTCTGTGGACATCAGATTAATCTATCAGTCACAGCAGCAAAATTCCAGATTATCCTCTTCATTGCGTGGTATATGATACAAATTCAGGTGACTCTTCGCAACCTTTCTCTTTAATCTTCATCCAAAAAATACTTTAATGATGTGTAGTCCAGCACACTGACAATCACAAAAACATTTTAATTATGAAAAAAGAAAACGCAATAATTTAGGAATAAGACATCTAAAATTACTCAAGTGTAGTTTTCCATCTGCTCAAGCCTGCTTCAAAGAGCAGCATGTACACAGGACATTACATATTCATCCCAAGTTAGAATGTCATGTATATGCAAATAACCATTACCTCCACTAACCTAGCAGCGTTGGGGATTAGATCAAAACTCACCCCTGATGATATCCATCTCTGGATGTTGAGGGCAGAGTCATTGTAAGCTGTTCAGTGAAGCTACTCATAGTGAAGAGATGAGTCACAGAGCTTCAGTTCACTGATCAACACCTCCGCCTCAGCCCCCTGGCACAGCTTGACACACACATACACACCCTTGTGTCAATCTGTCAGAAACAAATGGGGGTGAGATGGGGTGGGACGTACAGGATGAGCAGGCAACCCCAGATTGCGCTCAGTGAGTATACAGGTCACCATCTTGAATGCACAGAGCGAGCAGTGAAATCCCAAACACTTTCATCTATTATTCGTCTATTCAAATATCCGTCTAGGTATCATTGCACTTACGCTTATTTTCTTGGTATAAAGCATAAATGTAATTTAAATTTATATACTGTTGGTAAAAAATATGGTCATACTTACTGAAAATTGTGTATTTGCTCTTATGTCAATAGCTACACTATATAGACAAAAGTATCCAGACAGACATCTTTACGAGGCTGTTTTTCAGGCTTTGGGCTCGGCCCCTGACTTCCAGTGAAGGGAAATCTTAATGCTTCAGCATACCAAGACATTTTGGACAATGCTATGCTTCCAACTTTGTGGCAACAGTTTGTTGAAGGCCCTTTTCTATTCCAGCATGACTGTGCCCCAGTGCACAAAGCAAAGCTCCATAAAGACATGGTTGGATGAGTTTGGTGTGGAAGAACTTGACTGGCCCACACAGAGCCCTGACCTCAACCCCATCCAACACCTTTGGGATGAACTGGAACGGAGATTGTGAGCCAGGCCTTTTGGTCCAACATCAGTGTCTGACCTCACAAATGCTCTACTGCATGAATGGGCACAGATTCCCACAGAAACACTCCAACATGTTGTGGAAAGCCTTCACAGAAGAGTGGAAGCTGTTAGAGCTGCAGAGTGTCTGAGTGTTTATAATGTGATGTTACTAAAGTCCCTGTTGATGTAATGGTCAGATGTCCCAATACCTTTGTCTATAAAGTGTAGGTGAAATACCACTCTCACACACATCTGTCCACATCTGCTAGCTCTCTCTAATGTACGCTCTTTGTTGTTTTTAACCCATACAAAAATAGAATGGGAAAAGAGGCATGTTGTGACTTCATGGGGTTTTATGATCTGGAACAACTTCATGACCAGATGCAGTAACTACCTGGAGTCCCTGCTGGTTACCTGGCAACCTTACAATGATGCCAACAACAATTATTGACACAGCAAACACAAGTTTACAAAGTCCAATCACGGTATCATCGTTACAATGCTGAAACTAGGGTGATGGTACTAATTAATATCTACTTTGTTTACATCTGTTGCACTGCTGTTGAATGCAGCAACACCAACAGCTGAGCTTTCTGGTGTTGCTTCTGTTGTAATATTTTTCATTAAAATGCATTGTATCTTTAAAACCCAACAGACTGTATTTCTTACCATATAAAACATTTGCACTATTCCTAAATCTGTTCACATCTAATCACTCACATCATTTTTTTATGTACACAAATTTGATTATATCAAATAATTTAAATCACATTATTTAATTTGAATTTGTTTTTGCTTATTTTGCAGCATCGCTGATGTGGAATTATCATGTTATGCAGTTTTTAATTCCTGTTTTCAGACATACCTGTTGCTTTTGGCTCATTAGATTTAATTCTGTATTTTAAAAAAGTGCCTATATTGTGGTAATGAGTATCGTCCTGTTTATGCACAACGTGTGTGTGCGTGACTGTGTGTGTGTGTGAGTGTACACTTACAGTTGTCATATTATGGACATGAAGAGGAGTCCCCTTCAGCCAAATAAGATTTTATCCGATGAAGGAGCCAAAAAGGAAAACAAAGTTGTTCATTAGATTAGATGCTTTGAACAAGCTGCTGTAATTGCAAATGAATTCCTCTTGGTAAAATTAGAGCACATTTTACTGCAACACTCAGATTAAAGTGCTTAAAGAAGATTTTAGCATGACCAATTTCATTTATTTTGAACTGTGACATTACAGAAATCACTTCACAAGCAACTGCTGAATGTTTTCCTCAAGCTCTTTCAGAGAGAACCTGCACTTACGTTGATGAAAATGAATCATTTTCTACCATTACTGCTGCTCCACCGTGCACCTTCATTAGCTCTGGCATTTGAATGGAGAAATGGTTGTTACTGTATTGAAAGGCTGCATAAGAAGACAATAATTGAGGCCAAATGACATGTGTTCAGATCTCTCTTTTTTTTTGGACAGAAATGGCATAGAAACTTTTTAGTTCCATGCAGGTTCAGCTTTATTTTCCACTTAGGCTGGCCACACAAGGAATGAAAAATAAAATCCCCAAATCTAGTCATCTAGTTTTTATCATATGGGATATCAAATGGGTTTATTACGGGATTACTGTCAACACTACACACCTTGTGGGACATGTTTATGCCACTCTAATGAAAGAACATGAATAAGTAGAAGAGGAGATGAAAGCTGCTTCTGAAAACTCCAATTAAAATATGTATGTCTTTGAAAACGCGCTTGCCTTTCATCACGTCTGATTCATTAAAACAACGTATGTGCTCGCTTCTGGACTTGTTTCCTTTCAACCTCGGACCAATTATGCAGTATTTCTCTCACTCGCTTTCTCTTTCCCTCCCCTTTCTTTCAAAAACACATAAATAGGTTACATATATAAATATAAAAGGGACTGTACTGTCTCCATAGAGTCACTCTTAGGTTACGCTTAAGTTCTATTTTGTGAGGGAGATTATTTTAGAAATAGATATCATTTTTATGGAATATATCGCCAAAGTTCTGCTCTTGGTGGGGCGTTGTGATCCTCTCTGATGCTTTGATTTTAGTTTGAAGGCCTTTCTCTCTGATTGCCATGAAAATGCTTTGGTGACCTGATAAAACCAGACTCATTTCAGCCCAGAGATTTTAAACATTTGAAGCACTTCCCCCACAGTTTTCAGCACAGCTTTCATCAGCTGTATCAAATTTCAAAACCCCACAGTCCAGGTCCTTGCAAAGATTCAATAATGTTCAATATCTGTTGCTCAGTCAGTCACACACGTTGGAATCTAAGCTGAAGAGCTTCGCTGCTGCTCGCACTGAAGCTGTTTAGGATTCGTTCATTGACTCGCCATTGTCGCCTGTTGATCAGAAATAAGGGAAATACTTCTTTTTTTCTTTTTTTTTTTTTTACCCTCAGTCGGTTTCATTTCCTTCCTGATGTGTTTTTCCGTGGGGATAAGAGGCCATGAATACACTAAGTATCCTTGAGGAAATGTGAGCAGAAAGCGTGGAGTCGATCCAGTTAAGCATGAGTGGTTACTTTCTCTACTTTGCCGTGTGTGTGAATGGTGTTGGAAATGAGGCGCAAAACAATGGCACTGTAGTTTTCATCAGTGGACTGAGAACATGAGGAAAATAAAACTTTCTACATACTTGAGGTCTGTCAAGCACTCAGAGATGAGAAAACACTGGCTCTCAGACATTTCAAGGATGTAAAATAATATCAAAATGGCACCATAATGTTTAGTACCATTTAGACTTGCTGTAGGCTGCTGCCCTCCACCATAGGGGCATAAAACATATATAACATATTAGAACAGAATCCAAATTTTTGCTTGAATGTTAAACCATCTTTAAAAATGTACAGATGTTGCTCTGGTGTTATTGATACCCTGTAATCTTTGTGAAACTTCACAGATGTACTTAAGTTAGGGACCGTCTCAAAAGTGCACTTCAATGTTAGCTTTTCAAATTTTGTCAAGTGCTCTCATTTTTCATGTGTACCTCCTCATATTTTATAAACAAAACCCAGCTTTTAGTGAAATTTTGACTATTTCCCCATTGTTAACTTTCAACTCTAGTTCTGCCATCCATTTTCAACATTTCAGCTTTTTTTAGAGTCAGTTATACTTTTTCAAGGATGGGTTAAAATACAAATGAGGTTGTATTGTTTATTTGACTTTTTTCAGTTACATGGTTAAAATGTTATGTAAGAAATTTTATTTTCTGATGCAGACACAAATTTTGCATTACATCCCTAACAGATGCTTTACAGAATTCAGTACTTTTAGTTTCTGGAAGGAAGTGAGACATCATTGTCATTCGTGTTATTTTAGAGCAAAGTGTCAACAGATGACGCCACAGAAAGCTCGGGTCCATTGTTACAGTTTCCCTTAATTCATCAGCTAAGCTATTGCAGAACACAACTCACACAATTATGTTCCAAATCTCTGCTTGTCGGAGATGTGTAGGTGGCTTCGCCTGACCTTACCAAACCTCTTCTGGCCTTGATATAGAAGACTGGCTATTGGCAGAAAGCATGTTATCAAACATGATTCTCTGGGGAATTTCCATGCAGCTTTCCTTGCTATTAAACTGCTCCAGAATCCTCAGGCCTTGTAGGAGGATGTGGAAAATGGAAACAAATAGATCACATACACAGTGCTAAAAATGCATTCCTGTACCATAAGCATTTAGCATGTTGAACTAGATTTTAATCCTTCATGGGGAGTTTGCAAAAAAAAAGCTCTCCATTTGCCAGCAGAACACTTAGCAAGATTAAAAAGCCTCCCCTAACAGCCTGGTTGTGAGTCAGCCCTGCCTCTATTAATGTCTTTGTAGATTAGGCACAGTGAGGGGGCACGCTAGGGGTCAGTGCTAGAACCAGGTAGTACAAGCAGATTTTTTTGCCCCCACCTGCTACTGGCCAACAGCTGGCTTTGCAGCTCGCCACTGGCCCTGTTGATTAGATGAAGTACCTCAGTTTATCCCATCTACTCCCTCAACCCTGAAGCTCAGGCAGCATGTTCATGCTCCTGCCAAAACAAATACTGCACCGGATGAAGCCTCTACAAAGACACGACTGCAGACGCACCTTACCCCCCCCCCCCCCCCCGCCCAGGTGGCAACTCACATTGTTCAGTTCATCTCAGGACAAACAGGAAAGGGAGGGAGAAAAAGGGAGAAGAAATAAGAATAGAAGGGAAGAGTGGGACAGAGGCAGGGACAGAGAATAAACAGCAAGGAGGTGCGATGTATGGAGTCGCTGCTGCCATTCTCCTTGTGTTGCCCCCAGGCTTGATGTCTCAGAAATGTTCTATTGAAACCAAACAGGGATAACTAATTGTACATTTCAAATGCAAAGCCTGCCTACAGGGCAGTTTGGCAGAATTGCATGTAAAAGGATTTATATGTGTCTACTCCACAGAGGGAAGCCAACAGATGTGTATGCCAAACCGCATGCCTCTACCGAGTTAAACAGAGAGGCAAGACAAAACAATCAAACGAGAAGCATTGTATTCTCCTCTCAAAGGCATTGCTGGGTTTGACAAGTGCTAAGTGGTGCTGCTATAAGCATCAACGTCACGTCAAGGAATCTCTTTATTACTTCTTTGAGATGTCGCGGTCAACGACAAAACTGAGCATCCTGCTGCTTGTCACTACCAAAAAAGAACAATGCCCCTATTGCATCTCTGTAAATCATGTTGACCATGTATTGTGCTCAGAACTATTATTTTAGTCTTTAAAGAGGTGATGTTGGAATGTAATCACCTTTTCTGGCTGTAGGAAATACAGATTGGGAGGAAGAAAAGAAATCCAAACCAAGCGAAATACTGAACAACAGTACTTCTTTTTTAATTCATTTTTAAGCTGTGAATAAGATTTTTTGGTCTTTACTTTTTCTTGAATCAGTTGCTTTGAAGAAATATTATGTTTGGGACATGTTGGTGACCTTCTAAAGGGTTGATAGGTGGCTTTTGTTATCATCAGACAGCGTCAGGCTAAATAATTTCACATTATTTATAACAAACAGAATCATGTCATTCAGACAGAAATACCTATCAAAAGTTGGCTAAAATTAATTAGCATGTGGCTATTGCTGCAAAACTGATTTGTAAGCTGTATGGCGAAACTACAGCTTATACCGCTCATTTCCAACACAGAGCGGCATTAGCATTTTTAGTTCTGTTTTTATCTCTACCAACCCCTGAGAAAAAATAATTGACTGTGACTATTAAACGCTCCACAATGTTCACTCAGCTACACACTAAGTGTGTGAGTCATCTGGTGCTGTGCAGGTAGCATACAAACAGTTTCCTAGGGTTCTTCATAGAAAACAGCTGCGTGTTGAAGCTGAAAATGATGCTAAGGAGAACGGTGACAGTGAAGCAGAACTCTAGCAAAACTGCAGACCCTAAAAACAAAATGACTTAAGACACAGCAAGAGGGTTTCAGGTTCGAATCCCGGTCTGGACCCTTCCGTGTGGAGTTTGCATGTTCATCCTGTGCCTGGGTGGGTTTTCTCCGGGTACTCCGGCTTCCTCCCACAATACCAAAGACATGCACATTAGGTTAATTGGCTACTCTACATTGTGAGTGTGTGTGTGGTTGTGTGTCTTTGTCTGTCAGCCCTGCGACTGACTGCAACCAGTCCAGGGTGAACCCTGTCTCTCACCCGTGGTCAGCTGGCATAAGTGCCAGCCCCTCTGTGACCCTGATGGATATGCGGTATTGAAAAGAGGTATTGAGCAATTTAGCTCCCATCTCCAAATGTGACTACATATAAGCCACATTAACTGAGGATAGATTTTTTTCAAGGACTATGATCATAACCTATGCTGTGTTCTGTATGGTACAAAAGAAATGCAGACTGATTAAAATTTAAAGAAGGATAAGAGGCTGAGAATGAAATAAAGAGAAGGGAGATTTTAAAAATAAATGAAAAAATAAATGTGGTCTATGATCACCCACAGAATTCAAACAGAGACCTTGCATGGAGCCTTAATGTATTCTCTTTGAACATCGGTAACCTGGACCAATTGGTGTCGAGTTTGGCTTTCACATACAAGGCTGTAAGCATCATCATGCAGACTGAGTGAGCAAGAATGTGCTCAGCAAGAGCAAGAATGAAGTGTATGTTCATGTGCCTGTATATGAGTTAAAAATATCCTCAGAAAAAGCTCAGTAGTGCAGGCTAAGTTATGGTGAGATACGCATAATTCATGTAAAGCCAATGGTGTATTTCTCTAGTATGAATTAGAGCCACTGAACCCTTTGAAGCTAATATCCAAGCTAGAAGAAATCAGATGCCAGATCCATATGGAGCATCAGTACTTGAGAGATAAATAATCACATGTCATTTTGCATCCTACCTGCCTCAGTCGGTTTGTTTGAACCAGACCAACCTCTGGTGTGTGCCATTGAGAAAAGGTGGATTTCTCTGCAGTTGTCATTCTAAATGACCACATGACCACGGGCCATCGTGTAATCATGATCGCTGGTGTTAGCACATGTGGTGGAGGTTTAGGGTTCACGGTTCAGCCAAGGTGTTCATGAGGAAAATGCTTATGGTTTTTACCTCCTTTTTCTCTCCTCATATGGCAGCATATTACACAATTTATCAAACTGAATTTACGGGATAGTAAAATAGTCCAATACTACAACTCAGCACTGCAACTTTCAAGTGAAACTAGTCTGAAAAAAGGCTCTCCATCTTGTGTTAGAGCGATTATTATTATAGCTGGATTATGCAATTGGCTTGTCCAGTTCTTTGTATGTCGGTTTACATGCTTTGTGAATATCAAGGCTAGACTTACTGCAACTCTCAATAATGGAGGAAAATTGATTGAAATGGTGTCATCTACACCGAGCCAGCAATTGTAATAAATGGGCTAATTAATGATACTGTGAGAGACGTATTCACTGGAGCTGTCACTGAAGGAAGAAATGCTGTTTTCTTTTCACCACAGCAGCACCAACAACAGCTATTGGAAGCTTCGAATACATAATAAGTCTCATACACGTCTTTTTCTTTCTGCCGATTTAAAGTATCGACCAAGCTTCATCTATCCTTCATCATCTATCCTATCCAGACGAATGACATTTCATATTTTTCTCATCTTTTTCTTTTTCTTCTGCCATGAATTGTGCTCCCACCCCCATTCCTCTTTCTCTGTGATAACTCACAAAGCTCATAATGAGTGTAGTCAGCGATTTGGAGCTATTCATGAGATGAGATCATAAGGTGATCACAAATATGTTGCTTTCCTCTTTGTGTAATATTACCTTCCCTTCAGAACGGGCCCTCCACCCCATTTGTCCGCGGCTGGGGTTATTTCATAGTGGCTGAGTGTAGGATGAGGCTGCTCATGTGTGAATACACTGCTGACAGTAGTCACAATTCAGACACTTTTGAAAACCACCCATAAACAACGTTGGAGGGCAAAAGATGCTTACAGAGGCACTAAGTGTTGTCAAAGCCAAGCACAAGTGTTGGTGAAGGAGGCAGCGGCCCGGTCAGGAGAGTCCCGGGCTTTATGTTGATTCATTACTCTATTAGTCCTCGTGACAGAGATAAGGACCAGCATGTTTCAAAGTGATAGCTGACCTCTGCGTTTTACCCATCCCACCGCCAGCAAGCCCACAGCGGCCGCCGTTTCTCAAAAACACATGCTCGCTTACACACGGAGGGGGGGCACAAAAAAAAAAAAAAAAAACCTGGAAAAAGCACACTGACAGAGAAAACAAGGCAAAACATGGGCTAGCACACAAGAACAGAAGCAACCCAATAAGATGTCAAATTTCCAGCGTATCAGCTCATGAGTAAGCATAAACTAGAACAAGAAAGCAAGCAAAATGCTATGAGACATCCTCACAGTAAGATTTACATTTGTCTAGAGACAGCTGACAATCAAAAGAGTGTCCATGTGGAAGACCATGACGGTTACTGACATTAAAATGAACGATTTTAGAAGTTTTTTTTGACTCTCAGATCATTCAGATTTAAACTGCTATCTCTTGCCTCTTGCCCAAGTGCAGATTGTCCTCATTCTGTCCTGATTGTAGTAATAAAGTACTAACTCGATCAAGGCTGTATCACGTTTCCACTAAAGAGTAGGAGGAGAGACAAAGTGCCAGGCAAAATATCACAAGCAAAGTACTGTGGTTATGACATGAATTAATCACAAATGCTTGGGTGGCAGCATGCTAAGAGTATGAGTAATCGTGCTGTCTGGATGAGAGAAGAGCAGTCTGTACATTCTTCGAACAAACTGTTTCATTTACAGTGAAAACCACGTCAAAACCATCTGGAACCAGAAAACAAACAGGCATCTTTAAAGCAATCAAACAAGACGTTTTTTCACTGAGGCTCATATTTGAATTATCACATTATCTCCTTTTTGATCTTGTGCATTAAGTTCGCATACAGTTGGTCATACAACCCAGATGGACGCCTGATACGTTTAAGTGAGATTACTTTTCTGTTCCTCTGTGATTTGCAAAATTAAGTCCATGCAGCTTTCATTTAATCTCTTGATACTGAAAACCCTCTGTGGCCAATCGGTCCCAAACACACAGGTCCAGAGTGTTATTTTATCAGATCTTTCTCTGTCACATTAAGTAGTGGTGTAGCCAAGCAGGAGAAAGTTTCTCCAATTGTGGGACTGGAAAAGAGACAGGATGTGGCCTCAGTCACATTCTGGTTCAATGAGCAGCTTACATGCAAAACCAGCAGGAATGGCACAAATGCAGGCATGTGTTGTCATAGTTTTTACTCTGGGAGGATGTGAACTGGAAAGTAACTTGAGTACACTTTTGAGTGACTGGGGAGTATGTCCATTTTATGTGGTTTTTATTAGTTATTTCTCAGATTAAGATTTTGTGATAATTTTACAGAATAAAATTCACTGGTTAAGATTAAACCAGTGATTTCCAATATTCTAGCCATGTGTTTCTTTGAATTGATGATGAAATCCTGCTGCTTTTGTCTTTGTGGAAATGTTCACAGTGTGTGTGTGTATTCCTGGAAATGCATGTCAGTCATTGTAATGTCCCCAGAAGTGGTGTGTGTGTGTGTGTGTGTGTGTGTGTGTGAGAGAGAGACAGAGAGAGAGAGAGAGAGAGAGAGAGAGAGAGAGAACTGGGTGACCTTTAAGCATTATTATTTTCACCAGTATGAATGACACTAGATGCAGATTGAAACAAATTTTCACCAAAAGGAGGTGCAGTTTCAACATTTTTCCCTCACCTATAAAGTACAGAAATATTGTTTGAAAATTTGCCAGTTAGAGGAAAAAATAAATGGGATTGAAAAGGGAAGGGCAATGTTTGAGCCAGCTTCAGTAGTGCTTACATTATCAGAAATGTACAGGTGCACCATACATCTCTTGCTTGGATACTTCCATCTCTGCTATCCTTGAAGATCTGTAGAGGCTATCTCTCCAAACCAGCCGTGCAGTGTCAGCTGAACACCATTTGGTATATAAACTATAAGCAGAATTGCACTGATGGAGAAAGACCCCCACCAGAATGCCCACTGACTGATCTCTTATCTGTTTGACGTCAGCTGCTGTAGGTCAGAAATGCAGCTGAATTCTGACGGGTCCTGGACATGAAACAGCCCGAAGGCGAAATTTTCTTTATAATCCAACCATGAAACTGCTTGTTTCTGATTGGCTTGCAGGTTCATTACAGTCACTACAGATATAGTTCCACAATGTACATGAAACTGGTATCCATAGCAACAAGGTTTTGTGCAGTTGCTTCTTAAAGCTTAAGTTAACTCTCACCGGTAAGACAGATCTTACGATTTAAATGAATAGCTTGACGTTTTTTGGAGAAACACTCACAGTATTTGACTGTCAGAAGAAGACACTTTGTGGAGCTGGAGCTTGGTGGCACTTAGTTGAAAGCCTGAAAGTTGATGAAATATCAACACTCTTAAAGCTCACTAATACCGCAGCTAGCTCACTATGAACAACAGCAAAGAGCTGTGATGTGGGGCCAGAGGAGATGCTGTACAGAAGTGCTGAGTGGATGGCTAAACTGTTGTTTGTCTTCCCCATAAACACAATATGTTGTTTTTACAGCTCGGCGAAGCAACCACCTCCTACTTAAACCTGCCAAAATCAAACTGTTGTTTTGGCCTCTTGAAACATAAACTGGAAAATCCAGTGTGTGACATATTATCTCCTTACAAAATTGATACAGCTGACTTTTAGCTTTCATTTGGAGTCATGTCTGATATTAACTCATATCACAGTGTCAGTGGGTTATTACAGCTAGCATCTCTACAGCTACCCACTCTTCAGCACTCACTGCTCTTCATGTATTTCCACAGACTGGCTAATATCAAAGGTAGCCTAAAGCAATTTGTGGAAACGTTGCTAAAAGTATTCAGCCATTTCTTCATGCTTTTGATAGTAATCCCTCTCCACTATTGCAATATTGTACCCTATCATGATAAAATCCCATATACAGAAGCAAACTGTTTATTAATTCAGGGCTCAAATGCTATTTGTAAAGTTTTATCTCCTTTGTTCTTTATCGAGAGGTCAGAGGTCTTCTTACAGCAGCTGGTTTGTAGCCTACTCAGTTTCTTGGCTGGGGACATTTCATCCAGGTGTATGGCCCACACAGAGCCTTGAAGCTGAGTTGTGTGGTTGATGGACAGCCGCTTCACTACACCACCCTTCTGCCTTCCTCCTACACACTACATCTCATTAAAACATACTCATATACGACTAATCAGCTAAAGGTATAGCACATACAATGATGTGAAGCATACAACAAGTAATGGATTAGATTATTATCCATTTTTAAAAATCAATTCATTGGTGGCAAATTGTTCATATATGTTCTGATGTCATATTCAGTAAGGAACTTTATAGCTCGACTATTTGTGTATTATTTCCTTGTATGTTCAAGGACAAATACACGCATGGGACAGCGCTGCAAGGTTATTTAGTACTCATGTTCATAAGGCTTTAGGAGCAATAGGATGCCTGTTAATATATATGTGTAATATGGATTGTATTTGCCAGTGTTTGAGTGCAATAACAGACAGGAAATGTTAAGGGGATTGTGTGTAACATGCAATGGGACATGAAGTCTGTAACGGACAGGTTTGACGTGAAACCTTTTGCTCAGAAAAGATTCACATTGAATAGACAAAAAAAAAGCTGGAGTTCATTTAGCGGAATACGAATCAAAATTTGCCTTTGAAAGTGGCCTTGAGACTGCATGCATGTAAAGGGTTTCAACAGCCAGACCTGGTTCCCATTAGCCTGGGTCCAGACGTTCAACTGACTGTTCAACGACGACTGACTGACTGCGTAACAAAACGACAGTTCTGTTATTAAGCAAGGTTTCCATTTATGTCCCAAATCCACATTCATTCCTGTATTTTTTTCCTTTATTTTTTGTTCCGATTTACATTTTCGACGACAATTGTCAAGATTGGACAAGACAGGTCTTTTGAGATTATATTGCTGACAATGACAGCAGTGTAACAATGTCTCTGGATTGACTGCTTCATAGATTAGTTCAAATAACAACAAATTATTTAGCGATGTAAATGGGTTATTTGTTGTGTCAATGGGTTCTTGATATTTGAGTGTAAATACTGTTAACTGCGAGATCACTTCACTGTGTTTTCTCTCCCTGAAGGGAATTTAATGCATCCCTTGTAACTGCGCACATGACTTCCTGCTTTCACCTCCAGCTCTTCTTGTTTATATTGCTCATTTGAACATTGTGGCTGAATGTCAGACTGTCTGACCACATCTATATCTGGCAGTGAAGATCAGACAGATCAGTCCATCTCAGCCATACACAGAAGTGTCTGGGTAGAATTAAAATGTGTTGCCTGTGCACAGACTGCAATCAGATTTCTTTCTTTTGAAGAAACACATGAATGTGTGCATATTTTGTCTGCTTGTATTGACTGTAAACACTGCACTGTTTGTTGTCCATTTCAGAATCAGAATCAGAATCAAAATTCCTTTATTTCAAATTCTTTTTTGTTCAGACATTGCACTTGCAGTTTTCCTGACCAAGAAAGAAAGCGAAAAATATAAAAATAGGATTAACAACAAGATACGTATAAATCTAAAAAATACAGGTATTTACATGTGTAGTATGTAGACTGGCAGAAATCCGGACACTCCATTTTGACAGACATGCTACTATCCAACCTGCCTGCCAACTGCTTCAACTGTATGCATTTTCTTATTGGATCTATGAGTCTGACATACATTGCATTTCACATTTCTCTCATGACTTTGGAGGCATTTCTTGTCCTCTGTGTGTCACTTCATATGTAAATGTTTTTTTATTTTTTTACTTAATCAAAGCATGTAAACATGTTTTGCAGGTCTGAGGAAAGGAGGAGATCGTCACAGAGACATCCCTGCCTGCACTCGAGGCTGTGCCACAGGATATTGCGACTGCACTCTTTAAGAGAAGCAATAAGAGCTCGCATTTCATCTGAGACTACATTTTGTGAAAGGCGTAGCGTCGAGATAACCAACCTTTCCTTCCACCAGCAGCATCTGAGAGAAAAAGAGAATGTGCAGAACAACCTGAGAGAAATGTGCTTCATAAAAAATGAAAGCGAAGATAAAACAATTGACTTATCAAATGGGTAAACTCACAATGTGAAAAGGTAGATATAAGTGTATTATTTGCCTTCCCAGTTGGCATTTTCTTCATAACTTGCCAATATGGCGAACTGACCATGACTGAAAGCATAGAAATTAGAAATTATTCAAATGTGAAAGGGTTTCCAAGTTGCTATGCAAATGTGGGCCATTTGTGTTTGAACTTATTGCTTTGCATGGAAAAGAGTGAGCTATAGTTTCATACTTTTTCACTTAATTTAGGTGTATTTGAAACAAAACAAAAACTACAATGTGGAAATATGGTCACTGTCTTTGCTTGCTTTTACAGTGCAGTCATATTTCATATTTTGTGAATAACACCTCACTTCGTGCCAAAGCACAAACATGCTTTTATTGACTTCTCACTTCAAGGCACTGGGTGTTTAAAGTTTGTGAGATAAAGGGAAATCACACTGCAGGAGCTGCAATCCAGTTTATAGAAAATGACTGCAGAGGCATCACTAGGAAGCTTTAAAGAAAGTAATAAATGATGGGTTGTGTGCATGTGTGCTTTCTCTACTGTACATGAGGACATTTGTGCGTGTGTGTCTGTGTTTGTGTGCAAGTCTGTGTTTCTCTGAGCTACAGCAGGGACGGCAGACGTGCTGTTCAAAGATACTCCCCGAGCGCTAGCAATTAATGATGACAATTTAAATTTTGATAGGCTGGTCTTTGCCGAGGCGGCCAGGCCAGGCGAGTTGAGGAAGTCACCTATCTAATAGATGTCACATGATATTAATGTAGAGTGGCGCGCTCCCTCTAACCTGGCAGCCACGGGAAATCAATCACCTCCTCGGCATTACTTTCTTTTGACAAATATGCTCTCACTGGCCAGGTAGCAGAGCTAATGGCCTCCAAAGAATATTTGTCAAAGACACAGCTCCTATTAATTATTCAGTCACCTGTACTCCTATGCTACAATATTTACAGTGCTGCAAGAAGCTGCTCTCCCACTGGTTTGCCGTCCCTGGAGTGGCGAGCATCTTTTGCACAAGCCGTAATTCCATCTGCTCCACTTCTGCTGAAAGAGGGAAAGAGACAAGCTGCTTTCATCGCCAATCAAGAAACATCTCTGGAGGTGCATGAGTGTAAACATGACTGAAGGCTGATGAAGGGTTTGCACTGTGTTTAAGTCATTAATGAGGCAGAGAGGGTTTCATCATCACACTGCTGTGTAGGGGAGAAAGAGAGAGCCAATGCTGTCAACAACCTCAGCCTTGTGCTTTTGTCTTGTTTTGTTTGTTTGTTTGTTTTTCTTGTCAGCATGCAAAAGCATGCTAAATGTAGCTGGTAATCATGTGTGCATATTGATGCATCACTAATGTAACAAACAGGGCAAACCATGTGTTGTAAAATGTTACTGTCCAGCGAGAAGCATTAGGGGCAGCGTTAAACAAAGAGCACAATGGTGGCAAATCCAGCTGTTACCAGACAACCACTGGCCTCCATGCTCTTATGGAGTTAAATCCTCTTTTTTGTCCACCCACAGGGGGGTGGGGGAGCAGGGTGGTTGGAGGGAGTGATGCTGCGTTCATGTGATTATGGGAAAAGCAGGAAAAATGAGCTTCCTGTTTTGAAATACCACCCTCTTAAGGTTTCAGGTAAAAGACATGTGTGTGTGTCTACTGAATTATACTGAATGATTTGTACCAGTCTGAATTTTCTGGATCTTTTTGTTTTGTGCCAAACCAAAAGAAAAGATGATCTGCACAATAAAGCATAATTTCCACCATGGAATGCTTAAGGATGGCTCAAAACATCTCAGTCCTGCAGGAACTTTGTTTTCTTTATATACACATTCATTCAACATGACAATTAACAATCAATTATCAATTAGAAATCAGCTCAGACTTCAATCCAGTCACCAGAATGAATGTTGACATCGTCCTAAAGATTGTTTTTATAAACCTGGAGAAACATACTTTTTCAAAGGAATTTAGTGGTGGTTTTTTTGACAGCTCTGAACAAGTATGAACATATAAACCCTGTCAAGCAGCCGTCGATGGTTTCATGACTGTAAGTTTCATATCTGAATTGTATAAGTATAGAGCTCAAAAAACGTTGCGTCTGTCACGCAACATGGTTAGCTAAGAAACATAACATTTAAAATTTTCTAAAAATTCAAACGCTCATATCAAACGTTTTATCGCTTTCTTTAAAATATGTGACCACTTATGCGTACTTTTTCAATACCACATCCAAATCAGCACTCAAAGTCGTGTCAAACATGATAACTGCCTTTTAATGGAACTAAAACCCGACTAAGCTAGACTGAGACCTGAAAGCTCTTGAAAATGAGTCTAATAATCACACACTATCATAATAAAATACCACACTGCCCATAATAATAACGGCTGTACCTTTAGCAAGTTTTAATTGTACGCTTTATGTGCTGGGTCGTGTATTTATGAATGTGTGTGTGTGTGTGTGTGTGTCTATGTGTGTTGACGGGGATTTTCACCCACACCCCATGAAGGCAACATGAGCGTGGGTCACGTGAAATGCTCCGCTAATAATGCAGTGACGTGGTGGAGGTCCGTCAGTGTAGCTGTTTCTGACAGTCAGCCTGCCCGGGTTGGGCAGCTGCGTTGCCCGGCTGAGAAATCCGACAGGGGTCGGTCCAAGTCAGCGCGGAGGAAAAGATCCAGGAGAGAAAAAGAAGAAGGAGCGGAGTGGGGAGGGCAGGACAGACGACCGCTTGTTGTTGTTGTTGTTGTTTTTCTTTCGGGACTCGGGGAACATGTTTTGGCAGTGATTGGACTCTGAGGTGGGAGAGGATATTGTTTTTTATTCCGGTTTTCTTCCTCGCTTTCACTGCGCTGACACTGTGCATCAACCTGCCGAGCGTCGTGAAGGACCAGCCGCACTCCTGCTGCTCTGTCCCTCCTTCCAGCGCGCAGGGCTCCGGATAAACGTGTGTGGATACTGTGGGGGGGTCTCTCTTTCATTTTTACCTCGAATAACATCTCTGGACAGGGAGATAAACTAGGATAAGATCAGGAAACAACGGCGAAAGAGCGAAGGGAAGAAAAAAAAACACATTTAACAGCTTAAGTAGTGAGGCGGAGGGACGCTGTGGTGTATAACGGACACAAGGAGCAGGAGAGACAGCAGGAGAGGAGGAGGCGCAGCAGGAGGAGAACCAAGAACCTGCAGGTTTGTTGAGCCTGTGGGGATGAGGACGTGGAGGGACGTAACACATCCGAGGTGTCAGTGTGAGTAGAGAAGAGGGAGCTGGAAGAAGAGAGCCATTAAAGCCCGGATCCAGTCCAAGGAGCCGGTGATGGAGGGTGAAGGCACCGCGGTTCACACGCTCCGCCAGCCGACCGCAGCCCTGTCGGAAGCCGCAGCAGCCGCAGCAGCATGAGGAGGAGGAGGTACGCAGCCCTGCACGTCTCATCGGTCCTCCACATCCTCATTATTCATTTAGCCTTCTCCGCCCTCCTCTCTCCTCCATTAGATTCAGCCATCCACCCTTCCCAGCCGACTTGAATATCCATCACCCATCAGTCCATACGTAAATCTATGCCCTTCCTCTATCCCGCGCCTCCTCCCCGTCAGGCACTTTTTGGACCCCCCAGTGGCTCCCTAAAACGTTGCAGTGACGCTCAGGGCAGTCAGGCAGGTGCTCAAGGCAGATCTACCCCAGGAAAATTAAAAATAGTTCAATTTTATTGTTACATGCTCCCTCAGGATGAATGCTAATAGTTCACTTTTCCTTCTTTCTCCTTGTCTAGAGAGTCTTCTTCTCGCTATCAGAAATTCCTGAAGTTACAAACACTGTCATCAAAAAGGGGATTCATTTAGACTCAAGTTTAGGAAAGCACTTCTTGGACCTGCCAAGAGGTGAGGCCAGGGAGTTCCTATTGATCCACTTCAATTAACAGGGTTTTTTATCCACTTCATCACGTCCAGCAGACAGAACTATTTGGCACTTAAGTGTGCACATTCTTATGTATGCCTGCTCACTGATGAGACTGACATAAAATGTGAGAAAACAGAAGCTAAGCTCGCCATCTGGGTATTCTTTCTGCCCACTAGACTATCACACTTTAATAGGGTCCAATTTTCAAACCACCTCATAATTTATTGCTGTGGCATCTGAATTGACATCCCTGGAAAGGATCGAAGTGAGGAGAATACAACCATGCTTTATTAACAAATAAACCAGAAATAGAGCCAGGATTAAATTCAGTGGTAAAAGTTGGCAACAGCACAATGAGCAGGGTTGGCTATCACTCATACTGAATGAAAGAAAATCATTGTCATATAATATTTACTACAGCTACAGCAGCTCCGAGCTGCCAAAGCTTTATTTCCCAGAGGCATCTTGTATTTTTGAGTCCAGTTTTAAGAGACTGCTCGATCCTTTGTTACAACCTTTTTCAGGTTAATTTAAATGTTGCACTGTGTGTCTACATTATATGGCTTTGACTTTTGCATTAAAGGCTCAGTTCTCACAAAGAACAAAAAAAAAAAAACATTTTCTCATTAGTTTTGGCGTCATCTAGTAAAGTTGTGCGATGTCCCTCCATCCAAGATTTCTGCCTCCATCCCCTTTACAAGATAATTTCATTGTTGATAATCCTGCCTTTTTTATGATCCTTTTATCATTTCAGAAAAAAATTTAAAAAAATGCTCATTTTAGTTACCTAAAACCCAAGCTGACAACTTCAGATTGCCTTTTTTTGTCCAACCAACTTTCCAGAAGTCATCTTACTGTCGGATTACACAAAGACATGCAAAGAAATTCTCCGAATCTGGAGGCTAACACTCAGGAGATTTTGGCGTTTGTGCTAAAAAAAATGACCTGTTATGAACTATTATTAAAGCAGTTGCTGATGATTATCTCTCAAACAACTGATGGTGAACTTATTGTTTCAGATCAAAAACAGAAATATGAAACAAATCATTTATTCTTCCTAATGAACAAACCTTAGTGGGAACAGTTAGTTTCTATGAAAACAAAATGCTTTGCGCTGCTGTAGGTGGAGATGAAGGCCTCACTTACGGTCAAAACAGGAGCAGAGCACCCGTGGCCTGGCCCAGATCTGACCAGCCTCTAGTGGGTGAAGGGTAAAAACAGCTGACCATCCAGTGTCACTCATCTGCTCTGCAACGCTTAGCAACAACATGGCCTTCCTCTCCCAGTGGTGCTATCCTAGTTGAGTCACAGATACACCAAACAACATTTTCACAGGGTCACTTCAGTGAAATACTCCCCAAGGCATTTTATCTTTTTCTTACAATTTTTTTTTTATTGGGACTATTTCTTGATTAGAACGACTGTTGTTGTGGACACTGCACATGACCAAACATCAGTCAGTGAGAAAACGCTAGCAGGTATTTCAACACAGGTATTATGGAGAGAAAAGAAACTAAAGAGAATAAATGGACAGCACCACCTGTTGTCCAATTAATACCTTTAGTTTAGTTTAAAAGAAAAAAACAAAAAACAATCCAATAGAAATTCTTTTTAAATAAATACATTTAAAATATGATGTACACTTTTGCAAATTTTTCATCCTTGAATGATGAAGATTTGAACTCAAATCTATCACACCAGTAATTTCCAACCAGGGCTGTTTGTGCTCCTGCAGTTGTATATACAAATTAATGGCATAATATGCAGCAATTGTCAGTTGCTCTAAACACACTGACAATTCTGGAGAAAGACAGTTGGTTGTTGAGTCTGTTTACCAGGTCATCAAATGACGACCAATCCAAAATGTCAGTAATGACCAGGGAATGATACTCACTTTCTCCAGAATTGTTGACACCGGCAAATTAATGAGAACATAATAAAATACAGGCAGGCTCTGTGCAGATGCAGACACTTCACTTTGGTAATAGAGAACTGGGAATAACGGCCTGTCAAGGAGCTCACACTGAATCAGATGGAGATACTGAAAGTTAGGAAAAAGGACCAAGCGCACCACCCGTCACCTCTACTTCACTTGCTTTCCCGGCAGTCTCTGCGAACTCTTCACCGCAATCAGATGGTAAGCAAGAGTTGTTGAAAAGGAGTGCAGCTGAACAGGGGACAGGAAAGAGATCAGGATGAAGAGGGATTAGGATGAGACCAAAGCAGCACTGAGAGGAGAGGTGTGGACTCACCAACAGCCTCTTTGCTTTCAGCTGACTTCTCTGAACAAAGCCCGACACTGAATTGCCTACAAGATTTCTTTTTAAAGGTGGACCCAGCATGACCTTGTCACAACAAAAGCAGACATGAAATTCTCAAAAGTCATTTCTGTGCAGGCCATGCTCTAACAGCAGTGAACTAGTTCAGATATGTCTCAGCAACATAAGCAATACACAGGGGCATATCAAGGGGTGACTGGGGTGGCCCAAGACCAGACTCACCTGAACCAAAGGTTTCTGAATTAGTTAATCAGTTAATTTCTACTAAAAGTAAAGTGGCCACGTCTGGTGCTGAAAAATTTTGCCAAAAATTTCAGTTCCTCAAATGGCCACTTGATCTGGAGGAGCCCTCATTAAGCAAAAGGCAGTCACCATTTCTTTGTTAAAATATTGCTTTGTAATATGTTCTAATTAACAAAAAAACAAAAAACATTTTTTTCCCTTTTTTTTTTCTTTTCTTCAGCCTGATCAAGGCCAAGTGCTGCAGCCCTAATTTAACATTAAAAAGTATCGTAAATGTAGTGCTTGAGTGACGACAGTTGCTTCAAGGCAGTGTTATTAGACAGAACGGGAACCTCACTCAGCCACATAATCAGTCAGGCCTGTTTCAATAAAGCAGAGTTTAACCTCTAACTCGACTGAACAGCCACTCTAAACGGCTCACAGATGGGAGCAGTATTTTTCTTGAGGAAAATGTGTCACTAACACAAAGTGCGCTGTTTTACTCAGTGAAGGTCATATCCTCATCGACATCTGCCAAGCTTGCTTTGAATGCATTACACATATTTTGGAGGCAAAAACGGGCTGGGTTGTTTATGTAGGTGTGGAAACAATGAAAGCAAACTGTGGAGAGCTGTGTTCATACCTTTCTCCAGAGGGTTTCTCCTCCTTTCATTCTATCTTTTTCCCTCTTGGTTTGAAGCTGATGTGGTGACAGAGATAACACCATAATTTATGCCTACTATGTCACCGTGTCACTCCCCCAGCTTTCGTTCTGATTATTGACCGCCGCAGAATCACTGGGGCTTTAATTAGCGCAAGTGTAACTAATTGGCTTTCATAGAAGTGACATTGATGGGAGGCAAGAAAATGAATTAATGAGGAGAGGCATTGGCAGATTAAATAGAACTGCAAAAAAGTAAAAGTGAATGTCTGATGTCCCTGTGAAAGTGGCATTTATGTTGAAAACAAACAAAAAAAAACCCAAAGTTGTACGCTCAACCAGTCATGGTTGTCTGCATGCAAGTGTGTGTGTGGGCGTCCATTAAGTGTGTGTAGTGTGTATCTCTGTGTACATGTGTATTTATGTGTATGTCCTTCCCTCTGTGTGTGTGCACATTTCATCAGAGCACACATAACTAGATGTTCATTTAGTTGACAGCAGAAATCTCTCAAGCGCTGGATGTGCTTCGATGTAAAGTATGTTAACCTTTAAAACAAAGCCGGCCCTGGCCCCTCTCATTCTCCTGTAATTGCTTGCGCTGGGTAAGCACACTTGCCTGAAAAGGTTATCGTGTTCCTTGCCAGTTGTCATGATGAATGAGCAAACATAGCAGGAAATGGAAATTTGAAGTTTGGAAAATCTGCCACACACTAACCAGCATGTAGCTTTTGCACGAAATAATGTTTTGTTGTTTGGTGTCTGCAAAGTATTAGATGCAAGCAAACAAACAAAAAGGCAAGACAGGCAGTCAGTAAATTAACACAGTCAGCAAGGAAGGATGGATTCGAGACTTGCACTGCTGCTACATTAATATTCAGTAAATTCTAGTAAGTCTCTGCTGGCATATTCTGTTTTCTCTGATGGTGTGTGTGTGTGTGTGTGTGTTAAGTTAACAGCAGTAATGATGGATGTGCTTTGTGTAGATATAATAATGTGTGATGTGCACATGCATCTTTCATGTGAATCTGCAGACATGAGAGTGTTTATGTTTGCCCTGTGTTTGCTTTGTATGTTATTAAGTCTGAACAGAATTAGATTTTGTATTAGTGGGTCTGTGAACACAAAAATGATTATGTGTGCAGTATTTGGTGTGCATATGATTATGTGCAATGCGCGGTAAATTTCGTGCTTGTGCAAACTGTTTGTTTGCCTTGGTGAGTTAGAGAATCAGTATGTGCATATGCGATCCCCTTTGTGCCTCCCTTGGTGCACAACTCCCTGTGGGCAACAGATGCAATCATTCACGTTACATTTTGTCTGCGTTTGTTGCCTGTTTGTGTGTTTGCATGTGTACTTTTATGGGCATGTTCCCTTGTATGTCCTGTATTTATGCCTGGAAGATCAAGCAAGTCTGGGTGGTCTCAGCTAGAGAGCAGACAGCATTGATAAGCTGAAGGTGGAAGGTGAATGGCGGATGAATGCTGTTATCGCCAGAGGCTGGCTCAGGTTTTTGCACCAGTGCCTGCTGGACCCTGAAAACTCATTCTGACAGATGCATCTCCTCCCTCGCTGTCGACACGCAGTGGGGGGCTGATGACACTCGCTCGCCCAAGCAGCTCAGAGTAGCGTTAGCTGGCACCATGTTGAGCAAACCTGCAATTTATACTTGTGCCTCAGGCATTAAGCTGAATAATGATATGCAAGAGGCAGCCACCACCGCACTATGCCCAGCACCAGACAACCAGACATAGTTTCCACAAAGAGAGTATTTTCTACTCTTCACTATTTTTATTGTTATTCATAACTGTGAGATGAGCACGTGATGATCTAGGAAATGTTCTTATTTTCAGACATTATGTAGTAACAGGAAAACTCATGCTCATTTCGTCAGTTATGTCAACAATGAAACTGATTTATTCTGAAAATGTATGATGCTGTAACACAGCAACAAGGCACGCATCTGGACGGTCCTTTTTCTTTCAATCATACAGATGCACTTTATTTTTACAGCAGAAATCTTCCCTTCTGCCACTGACTTGCTCTCAGCAATATTCCCTAAATGTCTGAATCTCCCATTCTCTTTCCCCAAAGCCACATCTCCAGAGCCTTCTGAGTTCTGTGTTTCTGTCCAATCAGAAATGCTGCAGCTCTGCCATATTGATTCAGCTTCTCCCTTTCAAAATGTTAAGTCAGCTTACCCAAAGTGCCATTTGCCATAGTGGCCGCTGCATCCACAGAAAACTCTAATTGGGGTTTTTGCATCTGGAAGAAATTAATTCGTAAAGTCTGAGTGTGTCAAAACAAATCATAAATTAAATGATTAAGAAATAAGCTCAGTTGTCCCCACAAGTACAGTAAAAAGCATATCTGAAACTCAACTGATGTGGTTCAGTGCCAGTGAATACGAGGTGCTTTTTGGACAACTGCCAAGACTGTTTCTTTTCTCTCTTTTCAGAGCAAACATAGAGGAGGTGACCCTTATCATACCCTGAAGGAGACGAGACACAGAGCATGGTCTTGTATTTGTCTACAGTGCCAAAAGAGCACCAGGGAGAAGCCTCAATGGCCAGAGAATCATCGCCTTCCTAGCTCCATCAGGAGCCCTTTTAACCCTGCTCAAACCTGCACTGGGGGGCTCAAACGTTCCCCTGACTTCACCAGGAGGCTCACTCCAACCCGTCTGCCAGCTCAGATAACCCTCTGACTGTTGGCAACCACATGTTTGAGGTGACTATATGTGACCGCCGCCGCCGCCCATTCTCGAGCAGCAGCAGCAGCCTCCTGCGACCTCGATCTGCACCATGCAGTGGAGACGGCGGCACTGCTGTCCCATCAAGATGACCTGGACGGTCAAGCGTTCGCTCTTCAGGACCCATGTGGCAGGCCTCCTCTCCCTGGCTCTACTCTTCACCCTCTTCTTATTTTTCAGCCACCAGGACTGGCTGCCAGGACGCAGTGGGCCCCGGGAAAACCCATTGGCCTACACTGTCAGGGGCTTTCGCAGCCCCAAGGGAGAAGCCAACCAGAGCAACTCCCTGAGGAGCCTGTGGAGGGAGACGGGATATGTAGCGCCAAAGCCTCTGCTCAATCTCAGCTCTCAGCAGGCGGATGGGGCAGTAGGGGAGGCAGCAGGAGGTGGTGGAGGAGGAGGAGGACCCAGGATGGGAGTAATGGGCCTTGGGGACTCCATGAGCACTAACAACAGTTTACAGATGGAGATGGGTGTAGGAGGGAGACTCAGCGCTCAGCCCTACCGCTACATTCTGAATGAGCCCTTCAAATGTAGGGACAGCACTCCATTCCTCATCCTTCTAATTGCTGCAGAACCCAGCCAGGCCGATGCCCGCAATGCTATCCGCCAGACATGGGGAAATGAGAGCACAGCAATGGGTCTGGGTTTTGTCCGTCTTTTCCTGCTTGGCACAGGAAAGAGCTCAGACACCTTTCTCCAGAGCAGCATAGAGGAAGAGAGCCGTGTTTACCATGACATCATCCAACAGGACTATCAGGACACTTACTACAACCTGACCATTAAAACCCTGATGGGCTTGAACTGGGTGGCCACCTATTGCCCACATGCCTCCTATGTGATGAAGACAGACAGTGATATGTTTGTCAATACTGAGTATCTCATCCAAAAGCTGCTGAAGCCAGAGCTGCCTCCCAAGCAGAGGTACTTCACTGGCTATCTGATGAGGGGCTATGCACCAAATCGAAACAAGGACAGCAAGTGGTACATGCCGCCCGAGCTGTACCCAAGCGAGCGCTACCCAATATTCTGCTCGGGCACTGGGTACGTGTTCTCAGGGGACATGGCCGAGCTGATCTACCAGGCCTCTCTCAGCATACGTAGGCTGCACCTGGAGGACGTTTATGTGGGGATCTGCCTGGCAAAGCTGCGCATCGACCCAGTGCCCCCTCCCAACGAGTTCCTCTTCAACCATTGGCGGGTGTCTTACTCTAGTTGCAAGTACAGTCACCTGATCACATCCCATCAGTTCCACCCCAATGAACTCATCAAGTACTGGAACCACTTGCAGAGCAACAAGCACAATGCCTGTATCAACATGGCCAAGGAAAAGAACGGCAGGTACAGACACCGAAAGTTTCATGGAGAGAGGCCTCCTTGATCCATCCTGTGATGACCACCCGCCTCAAAAAAGGGAGATGGGCGCACTGTAACTACAGCCAGTGGAGGGCATGTTGAACTCAGCACTATACACTACATGAGGAAAAGCACATTGTTTTTGGTATTGTGTACAGTTGATGATTCAAACTATTTTTTTAATTTGAGAAAAAGTGTCAAGTATTGTAAACCTGTTGAGCTTTTTTTGAAGGAGAGATTGGAGGACATGTGTGATATGGAGCACACACAAAAAGTGTTGCTGCTCAAGAATGGAATAATTCAGGTGCCAACAGAAAGGTGGTAATTGAAGCTACAGTTAATATGAGGGCTTTCCTCTAAAGGTTAGTACAATTTGTCGCACTCTGCAAATCTAAAAAACAAACAAACAAAAAAAAAACAAAAAACAAAACTAAGACACAATTTGTGTTTACACAGACAAAGGGAAATGCACATGTATCATGTCGACAGTTACACTACCTAAATATGAATGATGTTGACCAGTTATGCTGCCCTGTTTCTCAGTGTTTACTTTACAGATTTATCAAAGAATATGACTCTAAAGAGAAGGTCTATCTGTCATATGCTGTATTTCATTTTAAAAAATCAACATGAAAACACTCAGAATCACGTCAGAGATGACTGAGATTGTATTTTTTAAAGCTTTACATTGAGTATGACTCTGCACCTGAGCAAATGTGCAATGAATCAATTAACAATTAAATGTTCTGAATTCATTTTGTTTGCATTTGTTTGTGTGTGATTTATCTGAGACGGAACAAATGAAGCACTTTTAGTAGCTGTACATACATGGGCTAGCACTTAAATTCAATAATACCATTTATCAGCAGTCAGTGGAGTCATATTGTGATGCTTTAGACATGTTGAGCCAAATTTTAATTATTAACAAGTTTTTGTTTTAACTTAAGTGGTTGGATTGGATTCCAATGGAATTGCTCTGCAAATCAAGTTGAGTTGAATGACAAAAAGTCAAATAGGTCTGCTTTAATCTGATTAAGTTTTGTGGGCAATATTGGCACTATCAGTAACAAAGGTTAAAGATTTACAGCCAGTGACTGCCTGGTGTAACTGCTGTGTAGCTCACTGACCCAGCTAGTTGATACCTAACAAATTTATTTTGACTGAAGAGTAAAAAATATAACATGTAAACTGGCAAAATGTAAACTTACATCTAACAAAATAGGCCATCATTCAAATTACATTATGCTAACATAATTTGATATTTCCCTCTTACTGTAAACTAAATACTAGGACTAAATCTGAAACACATTTGTCAATGTAAACACATTAAAACAAAGTAACAGAAACATTTACTTAGTCCTGGCAGTTAAATTTAATATATCACTTGATCCCCTACAATTATTTAGACAGTCAGGCTACGTAATAGCTTGTGTTGCTCCTGTAACTTTCCTATACAGTTGATGGCTTTTGATGGTGTGTTGCTTAGCAACAATTTACACATTACCAAATCACAAAAACTGAATGATGATTGATGATTAGCTGGTGCAGTGCCGTTCAGGATTCTTTACAGGCCATTTGTTTTGGGAAGGTGTGATCCAAAGAATTCACAGTCACGTCACTTCTCATTTTTAATGCCTAAATTTCTCAAACCTAACCACAGGCAGTTGTATTCAGTGGACCTTGGAGAAATACACCAACTTCTAAATAGAATAGTAAAACATTTAGAGAAGTTCAGGTCAGCTAGAAATAACAGGAAGACAACCAGTCCCAAGGCTGAATGTTAAAAAATGAATTAAACATCGAATTTGTTAATGTCCCCAGGGAATCTAAAATATTTTGCAGCAAAACACCTTAGTTTAGATTTTAATTAAAATCGAATGCACATGACTTTGAAAAGCTGCCAGTGTTACTCCAGATGGAACCAAACTTCCAGCCTGCGCAAATGTGTGTGTATTCGTGTGTGTGTGTGTGCACATGTAGGGGGTGGAGAGATGTAATAAATAAATACACACTCCAGTGCACAGGGCCACCAACAGAAAGAGCATATATAATTGGGTGATGGCTTTAAATAGCCTGTATCACATCAAGGTATTCTAGATAAACTAATGGAGGGCTGGGGCTCATGCATTTTTCCACAGACTTCACCACACATCTGTCACTCTCATTTTAATCTTCTATACTAGCGAGTGATTATGTTTAGGGAGCTGTAAAATGGGTAAAGTTCACATAATAATATATTTTAAGTGCTAATCACTAAGCATGAGCATCTTAAGGGAGGATCAAGCTGAAAGGTAAAGACAGCGGAGGGGGAAAACAGGATATCAAGATGCTCATCTCAGATAAACTGCATAGCTCAAAGAATAAGAATTAGATGCTGGAGCCACAGGCGAGGAAACAACAGCTTTATTTGTCACTCTTTATCTAGTCATGTGAGAGAGTATGCAAAAGCATCAACCTCAGTTCAACAGCTATGGTTTAAGAAGATATGTTGAGAGACGTACTTCATTATTTTAGAATAGAATTTTAAGATGCAAACTGTCAGCTGTTGTGTGAGGTTGGCAAAAAAATCTTTCAGTTTTATTCAAACCCATTGTCATTAAAATGCTCTTCAGCATCTCTTGTGTCTTGTGGCGATAATCTTTATTGAAGAGTCAGTCATGTTCTTAAAGTCACACTGATAGTATTTAGTTTTTCCTGGTTCCTTGAAAAGAAGGGGAGACTCCAAAGGAAGCACACTGTTGAACTAAAATGTAAACTGTTCACAGATGTACCTTAGCATGTGCTTTCTGATCTGAAAGTTTGCACCAATTTAGCAGGCCTTAAAAGCATAAGTTAAAGGGTCTTGATGGCTCAGTGAAAATTATGAGTGAATTACAAAGATGAAAAAATCTGGGACAACTTCATATCACTGCAGTTTTACACGTTTTGTGTATTAACTAGCCTTGTCTTTTTCTTAAAAATAAATGAACTGATGTACTGTAAATGCCTTGGTTTGTAAATTCCCTAGTTTCATACAGAAGAGTTTCAGCTGTCTGCTTACTGAGCGCTCTGCTGCTGACTTGGTGACATTCATGTATGGCAGCGTTTATTTAGAAGTCCGTTCAGGTAATGTGAGCCAGACTGTTGAGTCTGTTATATTGTATTCAGAACACACTAGTCAAGTCATTCAGGAAATGTTTTATGCCACACCTCCTGTTTCAGGGCACAGGGCATCGTTCAACATTATGAACATGTTGTCCCATCAAACACAGACTCCTCTTCTCTCTGTTGGACACATAAATTATTATAACCACTCTTTAGTACCAGTAAATAAACCGATAACATCAAACAAGGCTCTATGGCTAAAGTTCACCGGCATGTCAGAATACACTTGCAGTCTAGTCAGTTCGCACCAGTTGCTTTAGCAGCTGTTTTCTAGAAAGAATGGATTACTTTTATTGAAAAGGGTGTAAACTTTTTTTAATTTGTAACAGGTGGCATCTTGAAGCTTCTCCCTGAATGCACTTTCAGTGAACAGCATCTTGTTTGGCGTCAATCACAGTCATCATTGCTCAGTGGATATTTGCATGTGTCCAGCTGCCAGCGGGTGATTCTATAGTCTCTTCCATTTAAGCCAACTTTATAACATTTCTATTTCAGCCTGTATGTTCAAATGTCACTAAAACTGATGTATACCAGATGTGGTTTGTGGATTTACAACCATACAAAATGTCTTTGCCTGTCACTATTTTTTTATTATGGCAGAAACTCATATCTGGTTTATTGTTTTGTCATTCTCAGACTGACTCATAACTTTTTAAGATCTAAAAAAATAATCAATGAAAAAGACTTATAAAAATATCTGAACCCTTTCAAAAAACAAACTGCATTAATGTTAATGTTTAATTCTGGTAATTGTATGGTTACACAAAATAATTTGTCAATTGTCAAACTGCAACTAATTCAAGCAAGCAAATTGATTATATATGTATATAGAAAAAATAAGATTAATTTGTCCAAGATATAACAAATTTACTCTTTCCTTTTATTATGGTAGAAAAATCCTCTGCTCTTAACATCGAGCTCACACAAAAGCTGAGAGATCAGCTGCTTTTTCGGATACAACAGTATTGGAAAGCTTCACAAAATTATAAATACCTGTGCCTTGGAGGTAGCTGTGCTGTCAACTGAAAGATTACAGTGTGTTTCCTCTGCTGGTTTAAATGTATCGTAAGTGGTAAACCATGTAGGTGTCACCAACAATGGGATACACTGCCCAGCCTTTGTAGGTCTAATATTAAACCAACCCTTGTAGAAAGGAAAATAAGGACATCCAATTTCCTTCCCAGAGTCTGTGTCATTCTAGCACAATGCAATTCATGAAATACTCAAATAGTTCCAGGTATTCATCAACCTCCATTAGTGATGATTAAAGTCATGACTCAGAGCGAAAGGATATTGGGAACAAGGCTTGGTATCATTCATGCATGTCCAATGCAATCAGAGCACCAGATTACCAGCATCCGGCTGCATTCAGGTGTTCAACAAATGATGAAAACCTGAAGTGGTGGGGGAAGGAAAAGGAAGTTAGAGGGGAGAGGGAAGGCAAAAGGAAGTGCAAAGAAAAGCTGGGGCAAAGATAGATAGACTGGTCTGCTAGTGCAGAAGGGAAGAAGCATTGTAGAAAAGCAGGGAGTGATGGCAGGTGACTGTAAAGAGAAAAGGATGAGGAGGAAAGAGAGAAATAACAGGAAGGAGGTAGTGATGAATGAACGGGAAAGCAGCAGTGACTGATCGGTATTGAAAACCTGTGCTGCTGTAAATGTAGTATAAAGGACTAACAGTGGAAACGGATTGAGATGTCTGCCATGATGGAGTGGAGGCTGTGGTCCGGCTTTAACATCACAGCTCACTGTTCCTCAGAAACCAGAGAAGAGAAAATACTCTTGAGGAAGAGACAAATCTCCTGACCTTTCTGTAACAGCGAGGCCTGGAACCTGACTAATACCTCTCTGTGGGCATGACTGATGAGTCCTGCTGGAAGTTTTAGGTGAGGAATAATAGAATTTGACAAAGAAAATGATAAATGTCACCTGCTGCAACTGAACCACCATTAACTAATTTCTCATAACAGAGAAAATGAAAATTTTAAAGCACAGAAAATGTACAGTACATATCACAGTATGTTAAACCAGCTGCAGTATGGCTAACTTTGGCTCTAACGATATGCTCCCAATATACATACTAATAAATGACAGAGCACCAGATTTGAATACCTGCTTGAATGTATAGCCAATAGCTAGAGCAACTGCCACCTCAGACTGCAACATAAACTGTTCACATTTCACATAATCACATTTATGATGATGACCGAATTAGGGGCTATAATGATTTATTATGTTCCAGTTACCTGTATATTAACAAACAGTAGACAGGCAGACAGATTTGATAACACTCACTAAACAAGTCCTGCTAAATGGAAACCAGCCTAGAGAGTAACAGCTGTCATATCTGGCTTTATGCAAGTAACATTATTTGTGCAAGCTACCGCTAAATCATGTATGTAATGTAATGTAATGATTTCAGTATGAATGTCATTTTAAAATAGCCTAGATAAATAAAATTTAGCTACCTTTTCCCTCAGAGCTCTGATTCAGAGTTAATCAACACTGACCCAAGCTGACACAACATATTCAGCCCCCCGCCCCCATAAAAAAAAAAAAAAAATATGTGCAATTTACATTTTCAGGTAGGCTATTATGCATAATGTACAGGC
Source organism: Scatophagus argus (assembly GCF_020382885.2). Taxonomy (NCBI): domain Eukaryota; kingdom Metazoa; phylum Chordata; class Actinopteri; family Scatophagidae; genus Scatophagus; species Scatophagus argus. The sequence continues at coordinate 3,337,617 of NC_058498.1, read as the reverse complement.
TAATCTTTTGTTGGGCAAAATACAAAGATCCACCTCATCAACCTCAGCTGTCTTTTCTACAGGATGCAGGCAACATCCGCTGTGTCCCATCAGGTGAAGCACAACTCCCAAACCCTTTCAGACATATGGCAGATTTCAGCCAGGACTCCAGGACTCGATGATGGGGTGCTGCCAGCGTTGAGCCAAAGTCTATTTATAAATGTAATTTGACAGTGACACTCCACATTGCAAGAGAACTGCTGGATATCCAACCTGTCAGGGCACAGATAAACAAATCCAACCCTAGTAGCACTTTGAAGGGCCCTCTGAAGATGTGTGGTGCTGTTTTTATGGTACTCTGGCTGTTAGCCTCTCAAAACTGTTCTGTTATATACAGAATTTCCTACCACAGAGCGCCTTAAAAGCTGGGGCCTAATGGCTGGCAGCACAGTTGACTCAAACAAATAAATGATGACCCCCAAAGACTGGCTGTTTTATTTTTTCTTTTTTTAAGATGAATGACCTCCCTGTGCCTGTCATTTAATGTGCATGTCAGTCAGACATAATGTACATTTCTGCCACTTCAATAAATTCAGCAAAATAGTTATACTGTTTTCAAGACTATGCTCTGGATTACTCATCTTAGTAATATTTTCATATTATTTCTTCTCATTCACTGCAAGTGACTGAATTTGTCCCAGCACAGTGGAAAGTGAACTTGAGCAGCGTGGAACTACAGCAGAATGTCCTCTCATTTAGATGCTGCAACAATCATGTGTGCAAGGCTGTGAGCTTTAAAAGATTTTTAGAGTGGGACATCACCGCAACGCACAGGACTGCAGTTTGTCAAATCAACCTCATCCTCATCATTTATCAAGGTTAGCTGCTATGATGTAAATATTTACATTATTCAATATTCTATTCTTTGTCTTTAGATTTTTTCTTGTAGCTGAATCTGATTGTTGTTAGATATTTGACTGTGCCTAAAATATGGCCGTAGAGTACTATCAGTCTACCTCAGATTTGTTTTGTTTTTGTTGTATCAGGCTGCAATACAGTAAATGTACCCAGAGTTACATACAAATTCTTTTAAAAGTCTAGTACTTCTCCAGCTGAGGTAAATAAAAGCAGCGGTCACTAGTGTTGTGTTGAGTGAACAAAAGCCCACAAAGACATCAGTTTTAACTGTACACCATCAAAGCGATAAAATGCAACATTCTACACAAATAAATGTCATGCTCATAGTTATTATTAACCTATAAGTGCAGTAGATGGTATTACAGCACATTTTCCATTGATTTTGATTCCAGTGCAACATTGTGGTTAAGGTGCCAATGTTCAGTTTAAAGGACTTGTAGCCCTTTTTAGGACAATGCAACAAATGAACCTGAACATACTAAAACTACTTCTTGTGACGAAATAATCGCAATTTGTGGTTATTCACCACATCTTAGTGCAACAGATCACATACTTGTGGCAGCCAAACTAAAGGCAAAAAGGCCCACAAAAAGAGCAGGAAGTGAAGATGGCTGCAGTTCTGGCAAAGGATCATCAGAGAAGTGTCTTCTGATGGCTGCCGGTTTTTAGACTTCAGTCACTTACTGTAAGGATGGAAGGATGTCACGTCTTGTATCAGTTATGATTTTAATGATTTTGATGCATTTGCATCTGATTTGTATGTAAACACTGAAATTTGAGCAGGAAGTCAGCACTTTAATCAGCCATTATTTCATTGTTAATCTAATATGCTGGAATGCAGAGCAACAATAAAACAGTTATTACTCTTCTAATACCAAACTGCACAATCCAGCCCGTAGCCTCCTGTAAGAAGGCAATCTGGTAAGTGTTTTGCATCTTTTACATCACAAATTTATGCTACCCATTTGTTCTGAATAAACAGAAGTAGGTCTGGAGCAGAAAAAGAGCACCAGCTGCAAAGAAAGAAGCCTCATCGACTGTGGGAATCCAAGAAAGGAGACGTCAGAGTAGCACCCACGCTGATTGACAGGTGATCTCTGACTGCCAGGAGCAGTGCGGAAACACCACAGCAATGAGCGATTCGCACCACAGATGGTGCCAACAGAAAAAAGGACCTCAAGTACACTCTTACCACGGTAAGACCAAACAGACTCAACCATTTATGTATATGAGCTGAGAAAGCATCTGAGAAAGTGAGTGACAATGTTATCTGTCATATTGCTGATACACTTTGATTTTGGATATTTATGCTTGAACAACTTGAAACCATGTGCCATTACCTGCAATTAAAAATAGAAAAAAGGCCTTAGTTAATACCCCCCTCAAATCAATGGTGGCGGTGGTGGTGGTGGGGGCACCAATTATCTCTCCTCAGGCCTGTCCGCCCTCTTCCTGATGGGAGGTTGTGCAGGTTGAGGCAGCTTTCTTCGCCTGTGCCAGGCTCATGTTTCAGCGCAGTGTTTACTCTTGCACTTTCTGCACTGACAAACGAGAACAAATCACAGGCCAAGAGTGCATTAGTAGGGTTATTGGGTTATGCTGGTAAAATATAAGCCTGACAAAATGCTTTTTTCCTGGAGGATCTCAGAGGTGTCATCCAGCAAAGTGGAAAGCAGAGCTCCCGCTAAGTAACAATCCTTCTTAGTGCTTCAGGCGAATGTCTGGTGATACAGGTTTGGGAACTGTGGCATGGTACCCATTTTAATTAGGGGAACCTAAGAGTCTAGCTCCCTAAACCCTTTCAGTGCGGGACCTGAAAGACAAATCTAAAGCTGTAACCAAATTTGGGTTGCAAAATCTGGCAAACAAAAATATCCTGATCTATTTAATCACAAGCCACGGTTTTTTTCTCAGTTTTGAAATGCCTTGTAGACTATAGCCAGACTCGCACTAAGTAACCTATGAATCTCTCCATTTTCACCACTGAAACACAATATCACATGAATACTTTTTTGGCACAAGCTCTACATCAGCTATGCTGCTACTTACAGCTAATGTAGTGCTATTTACAATGCATCACCCAAGGAAGAGCCATCTTAAGTAATTCATCTAATTAGCATAGCATCTTTGGCTACATCACTCTGTCGGGATGTTTGCATATTGTGGATCGGTTAGTCAGTGAGATTATGTGATGTGTGGAAGTAAAAGGACATTAAATACTGTGATCTCTATGATTCATCTTTAAAGTAAATGTTTATTTATTATTGAGTGTGCTTTTATGGACATAATTATCATACAACCCATTGCACACAGAAATAAAGACTTTCATTTTCTGGATTTTCCAAATTTTACAATGTTTTACATGTAGTTTCACTGACATCAGATACATTTTTGAGCCGGGGTCTGCTCCGAGGTTTCTGCCTTCTAAAAGGCAGTTTTTCCTCGCCACTGTCGCCAAGTGCTTGCTCAAGGGGGAATGTTGGGCTCTCTCTATTTTACAATTTAATTAAAGAGTTTGGTCTAGACCTGCTCAAATTGGAAAGTGTCATGAGATAACTTTTATTGTGAATTGGCGCTATATAAATAAACTGAATTGAAATTGAATTGAAACTGAATTTTGAATATGCTTTTCTGCAACTAAAGCAGACTGCACTCATTTTTTTAAGCCCTATTTGCGTGGCTTTAACTATCAAAATATTTGCAGATTAGTGTGTAGCACACACTTTATAATATAGAACTGGGACACAGCTGCAGTGTCACCATGGGATCCAGTGTTGAAAAAATTATTAAGGCTGTAGTGGGTCAATCCATCATTTGCTGTGACCTACAACTCAGATTAACAATCTATTGTTGTAATTCCATTGTCAGGAGCAGGGGTGGGCAACATTTTGTTCCCACAGGGCCATACTAACTTGGATAAAGAAAGAGCTACACACTGGGCCACTGAATTCAAACATGAAACACATATTGCTGAATTATGTCAAATTACAGGAATTTTGTGTACAGATTGCTTTACAATAGGCTGTTTGTCTGCAGTCCCCACTGCCTGGTTCAGGGGAGTGAGGAGTCAGTGGTGGTATAAAAGAGAGCAGTCAAATTAATAGGCTTTTCAAACATTGTGAATTGCTGCAACCACAAGAGGTTCTTTAGCATACACTCATAAATTTGCACAGAGAGATATCATATCACATATATTCAGTGTTGGGGTAGCTACATTACAGCTGCATTACACATTACTAGTTACTTTTTTAAAAAAGCAACCCCTTATTTTACTAAATTACCCACTGCTGAAAGTAATTAGTTACATTATTAGTTATATTTGGATTACTTTTAAAAAATGACCATAACTAAGATGCACCACCGCATAACTCAACCAACAATTAACATCGAAGAGTGAATATTTAATACAAGAAGTTGTGAAATCACTTTGCAAGAAAATTTGCCAAAACAAGGTGTGCAAAATGTCTCAAAATAAAATTAAGACTTAAGCTTTCATTCTTAACTTAATTCACTCATTACATGTCTGTTCATATTTCAGTGAGGTAAGCATTAGCAAACTGCAGTCCTTCACAACAAAATAACTTTAAATAAGTTTCTGGCCAGGGCATAGTTTACACTTTACCGTCACATTTTTGTTCCTCCGCTCAACAAACTCGAAGTTGTGTGCGTATTTCCACCCAAAAAACACGTCTTCTGCTCTGTCTCATCCTCACACGGCGCCAGAGTTACGTGAGGTCACATGGATGAGGTAAAATGAGTGTGCTGCGTCAACAGGCATGAAAGGGGACACTTGATTAAATTTTCTGTCCTCCCACTCTGCAGATAAGAACTTAAAGTAATAAAAATAATGATATGATTTTTGGCTTAGTAACTGTAATGTAACTACATAAGTCACAACAGTAACGTGTTACACTACTGCGTTACTGATAAAAGTAATGCGATTACACCCAACACTGGATATACTCAAGCGCACACTTGTGTCATAAAGATCTTGATCTGGCAAAAGTTTGCAAGAAAGATGCAAATATGCAATTTTTCTTTTTAAACTCTTTAAGCTGTTCATTATTTTGCCCACGCACTATCACCATCCCTTTATTCTTATTTCCTTCATAAAGAGGAATAAGTATTGAATTGAGAGACTCAAGGTCAGTTAAAAACTCCTTGAAATATATTTGAATTTTCATTTACTGACTTTTGGGTTACTTGGAAAAGGTGGAAACAGGCCATGACCATAAAGTTGCCATAATATTACCATATAAAGTTAACAAGTTTACGTAGTGAACATTTTCATTGAAGAAATAGTATCAAATATCAGGCAGGTTTCCTGGAAACGACCACAAGAGGACATGAAGATGAAGCTTTAGAGACTGATCATGTTAGGGCTTCCTCTCACTTCTAGTCTTTATGCTAAGCTAACCACCTCTTGGCTCCAAATTTATATTCAGGAGATAGGAGAGTGATATCAATGTTCTCATCTAAACGTTGGCAAACAAGCAAAAAAGTGTATTTCTGCAAATGTTGAGCCATTGCTTTAAATGTGGCGTCAGTGTTGAGCTTATTTCAGTCATTTACAAATTGTAGAAAATCAAATACCATCCATCCATCCATTTTCTATACCGCTTATCCGTCAGGGTCGCGGGGGAGCTGGAGCCTATCCCAGCTGACTACGGGCGAGAGGCGGGGTTCACCCTGGACTGGTCGCCAGCCAATCGCAGGGCCAACACTCAAAGACAGACAACCACACACTCTCACACTCACACCTAGGGGCAATTTAGAGTAGCCAATTAACCTAATGTGCATGTTTTTGGTATTGTGGGAGGAAGCCGGAGAACCCGGAGAAAACCCACGCAGGCACAGGGAGAACATGCAAACTCCACATAGAAGGGCCCAGACCGGGATTCGAACCTGGAACCCTCTTGCTATGAGGCGACAGTGCTAACCACTGCACCACCGTGCCGCCCAAAATCAAATACCAAATATAAAAAATCAAATCTTGAATTTCCCTCGGGATCAATAAAGTATCTATCTATCTATCTATCTATCTATCTACATAGCTGAATTAAACATAAATAAGCAATAAGTCATTTGCTTATAGTATTCTAAACCAAAAACAAGTATACCCTGACCAAAAAGGTGTAGGCTGAATCCTTGGCTTATTTTGCCTGCCCTAAACGTACATACTCTCGAGTATTAATGTAATTAATTGAAAAATGTGTCTTCTGTAACATTTACACCACAATATATTTGTATCAAATGATCCAGTGATCAGAAGTGTTGGCAGCCAACGCAGCCAATATAGCTGCTAGATTAAGTCCTAATGCTGACATCAGCTTGGCAGCGATTCGTTCGTCTCTTTCAGCACACAAAGGAACACGCACACACACACACACACACACACACACACACACACACAAACCCACACCTCAAACCTCCCTTTGCTCTCACTCTTTTCACCCACAAACCCTACTGAAAACCTGATGCTGTCTCCTTCATGAGACCTTGTTGGAGGATACTACCGGCTACCGCAAAAGAGGATGCAGCCATTTGCAGGAGTGCCAGATATATGACTGAGGGAAGAGACTGTGACAGGGCCTTTTGCAGATGGCAGACAAGTCTGATAATCTCAAATTGTGTTTGTTGGATATCTGCTGAAAGGCCGTGGTTAGTGGCAAAAGAGAAAGAAATACAACAGGAATCACAGTGACAGCAATGGCAGACAAATTTAGCATCGCCAATATTTGCAAAGGCATATAAACCATAAAGGCAAATACATGAAAAAGAACTAAATATAGGACACCAAGATGTAGAGCACTTTTATGTTCCCTTTTTATTTTTTTAAGGAAATCACTTTGCAGCTCCCAACGACACACTCACATAAAGGATGCACACACTATAAATGAAGCTCCCTCTTGCCTAATTGAGGAGATGGATGCTGTGTGCTAACTTCTAGCATCCAGAGTTTCATTAAAACAAAATGCAAGAATCAAGATAACAGCACAGGGGTTCTAAATAAAAGTGGCAGTGGAGTCCCAGTCCTCACTTAAGCCCTTAAGTAGGTATTTCAATGGGAAAAGTTAATTCTGAGGGACCATGAGTTGACAGTGTGAGTCAAGCACAGAAGCTGTGTTCTTTGGTTGTGTCCATGTCTTTTGGGGCCTGAAACCAGGTGTTTGCAGGGCAGGCTGGTGATACTGGGCTGGCATACATGCCTTTCTGAGGAAAACAAAAGCAGTTGATACCACATTCTACTTCTCTGGTGAAGTTGGCTTGCATTGCCAAATATAATTTTGATTATAATTTGATTATGTTGTTTGTGTTCCCAGTGAACAGGAGTTACTTGTAAATCCTATTTAAAGTATTTGCTCTTTGATCCTTATGAACATGTGTGTTATCTCTTCCTCTGTGTCTTATCGTGTGAAGTTGTCACATGAAGGTGAACACATGCACATCCCGTAATGATGTCCTGTTGTTCCTGCAGGACGTGTCATTGAGCAATCATGTGAAGTCCCAGTAGAAGAACAGCAGCAGGTGATTGCACTGATTAGCACCTTCTCTGACTGCAGTTGTGCTAATTAATGAAATCAACCACTGAAGTACTAATTGGCTGAAATAAAAACCTTCATAGACCTCAATATATGAATCCAAACACAACCTTCAAATACTGGCAGATGTTTACAGGTGCCAAATGTTCACTGTGCTTCGATATTCTATCTATGGCAAATATACAAATATAATACACATGCAAATATTTCAACACAGCACTTCTGCTTTTGCATCAATAGAACAACATGGTTATTTGGTTATTGCACTGGTGAACTCTGCCATGAAAACAGACTGCTCTAACATGTGCAGTTTTATCACACCACACAATGCCACAGATTGTTTAATCAGCATCCTGATACATTACACCTGTCGGGTGACTGGATTATCCTGGCAAAGGAGAAGTGTCTGCTAACAGAAATATAAATAAATTAGTGCTTTGAATCTAGAGAGACAAATGATAAATCAGGTACATGTACATAAAAATGTCTTAAATTGTTGAATTCAACTTTTGAAATGTGTCTGCAAAAATGAAAGTGGGTATTATTTTTGTTGAGTGTGGTTAAGGCCCAAAAAATAATATAAATGTTGACTTCACTGAATTTATGGGAAAATCTGAAGCTACAGCATGAATGCTGTGTAGAGTATTCACACTGGGACCAAGAATGTATCAGTAGAGCTGTGAACTACAAGAATATTTCTATCTCCATCAGTGTAATCATTAACATGACGCACAGATGCTGTTCGAAAGAATGCACTGTCTGGTGGACTGTGAAGTAAGACAAACACATGTGCTTATAGGTAACTCATTTGTTTGTAAAACCTTGGGGGGCACAATATTAATTATACAGCAGGATTAAAGCACAACCAGCGAGGATGGCCAGTGAAGTTGTTCTGCGTGAACACGGTGTGCTTTTCTTTTCCCCATAATCCTTTCCCCATCCTTGTATCGTCTTAACTGCTTTTCTCCTCATGTTGAATTTAAGGGATTGGAAGATCCACAACATGGAAGCAAACAAAAGAGTTCCAGGTTATGGGAGGACAGACATAGTGAGGAAATGCACATCAGCATGATGAAAAGCACCCCATGTATGCTTTTTTCCACTGACTATCCAATTCTGGCTTTATGACTAAATGCTTGGAAAACAAATGACTCAAAAACACATAAATCCACACATCACACACTGTGAAATGACATGATATGCAGTGATATTTAAAAAAAAGAAGTGTTTGCATCACAAAAGTTATGATGTATAACTAGAGACAGCACATGACATCAGCTAAGAAAGCTGGTTCTTTTGTATTTTAGGCTGTAAGTTTCTAAGTGTTTCTGGTCTTGACGGTTCTTCAGTTTCCAAGTAATAATTGCTTGGCTGAGACTTGTTATGTCTCTTCTTTAAGGGTTGGATGCACTGACATTCAGTGATAATATTACAAATCCAGCAGTTAAGAGATGTGGAGATAATGGTTTATTGCACTGCAGACCAAAACAAACAAAAAACAAATTGTTCCATAAACAATGACCTTTATGTTAATCAATCAGAGGGATATTAAAACACTTATTAAAACACCCTTATCTGTCATGTGCCTCCAGTTATTTTGCTTGTGTTTCCCTTTTCTCCTGTGAATGTGTGTGTGTGTGTGTGTGTGGTGGGCATAATTTCCTCCCTTACTCTCCTGCCTCCCTCTTGATTGTGGTTCATTCACCTCACCTGTACAGCCTGCACATGTGCCTCCATCAGCACATCAGCTGAACAGTATATCTATCAGGCCACAAGTTGCCAGGCTCTTGTTTCATCTAGTAGCAGGCTCTTTTTCTCTATAGAAACAGATTTAGGGCTCTTCCCCATGTTGTTTGTGCTATCTGTACTGTTCTTCTTTGTGCTTTTGGGTCTGCCTTTATTGACTGTAACATTCCCAGACTTTGAAGTCTTTGGAATTTAGTTTAGGTGAAACAACTAATAACGGAGACAAAGTGTTTCTGAAATACTTTTGACATGTTAGTCTTTTAGCTTGCCTCTGCAGTTTGCTTTTCATCCACCTGTTGTGTGTGTATTCAGCATACACATAAAAAACAAAAACAAAATGGAGTTGAAACACAAAAGACTTTGTGACAGACAAACGCATTAGATCGACATGAACTAATGAATAGACTGTGACGTTTCACAACTGAATACATCAAACAAACAGCATGCTGTATTAACTGGCACCTTTTTTCATGACGTGATCTTTTCGTCTGTAGTGGTTTAATGGATTCAGCTGTACAATTAGCACAGCTCCTAATGTTCTGTCAGTAATTGATGGAAAAGGTGCATCATTATGCGTTTTCTTTTGCAGAGTTTCTGAAAAACGGGTCAAAATTTGTCCCACATTTGAATGGAAGCTCCAGACATGGCTCACAAACTGGAACACAACCATTATTAATGCTATTTGCTACACCCACAACTCAAACTAAATGTCTGCAGTGAGAACACTCTGAGTGAGTCTTAACCACAGGAAGGAGAAATTCTCAGGAGATGATCAACCTAGATTAGACTCAACTTACGGCAGATTGAGGTCAAAAGACACAAACAAAACTTTTAAAATGGTCTGGGAGATGCAGCATTATAAATAATTGCGAAACCTGACTAAACCACTGGACCATGGCGTATTGAGTAAATAAACAAAGGTTTGGACAAGCTGTTAGATTAGTCAGCCCCATGGGACCCGCTAGGGAAGAGGAAGTAGTACTTCAAAAGGTTTAAATTCAGGGACAAACACTAATTTAACCACAAAGAGCCGAGTAAAAAATGGTCTGAAAATGGGTCTAATGTGGAAAAAGCCAATAAAGAAATCAGTTCCCTGCATTGTTATTTCTGTAAAGGGCAACTCGGGCTGTTAAAATCTAATCTACCCCTTTAGGAATTTCATGCTTATGATATATTATTTTTTACCTTTTCTGAAGCTCCACATGGACACCTTTTCCTTATTGTTACAGACCTAATAACAACAAAAGTCGATGTTCACATTGTTCATGGTGCCAGCACTGATACTTTCCCTCCACAACATTCTTCACATTTACACATGAAAAACGCAACATGAACTGCTCCTCTGCTGAATGTGCTGCCTTAGGCCAAACTCTGGTTTTCGCTGTGTTGCTCAGCCCGCCATGCTGTCGACTCTTAGCCTGCCAGAGCCAGGCTTGTAAACCTCAGTTTGTCCCTTGATCAGTGCAGTGTTGCCAAAAATGTGTGCTGTTAAGCAATTCTTTCCAACATAAACTTTCCACTTATGTGTTCAACGTTAGGATGGTCAAACAAGGAGTTGAGCTGAAATGATGACTGTGAAAGAACATTGCAGTACAAAGTCTGCATTTTAACTGACGTAGTTGTGCAGTACTCGCTAAAACACAAGACTTGTTTGATAACAGACCTGGTAATCACATGAGGAGTACTGAACTGCAACGTCACTGCTTTAAACTGGCAATACAAACCTGCAAACCAAAGGGCAGTACTTGTAAAATGTTTTAGAATTCAGATAACTGCTTGGCCCTGAGAAGATTCTGTGTCAGTGAAATAAAAAGCAGACATGAGTTCTTCAGGATCTCAGTTTTCTGTAAAAACTTCAACGTCTCCATTTGGTTGCTATTACTATGACTATAAAAGCAAAAATTGTCCATAATATTACCAAAATGTTTGCTGATGCCACAACAGTCACTTTGATGGAACATACAGTATGTCGGTGGTCAAACCACAAAAAATCACAAGAAGGAACATCTAAAACACCAAAAATACTTAAGATGTCCTGTACAAATGAGTTGTAAACAATGCTCTCACAGTGTCCCCATGCCAGTAGGAAGCTTCTTGTCTGTGTTGTTCCATGGAAACTGATGCTAATGTACTTCCAACAGCCATAGTGTTTCCCCGACTCAGTCGCATCACGACATGCTGCATGAGTGTTTACCGAAGCATGTCTTCATTATTTACATCACGTTTATGCCAATCGCATCCCATAATGGACACTTGTTAAAACACGGTGTGAGCATTTCATTTAGGCTGCTATCAGTCGAATCTATAATAATGCATCATTTTAAAGCTGTTGAATTAATGTAGTGGAGTACATATACCTTTTCAAATGGCCTATATCGCAGTGGTTTAGAGAGGTATAAAATAAAAATAGAGTTTCTGATTGTGGCTTTTTGAAATTGCAGCTGTAAGTTCTGTCAAGTACAAGTGCAAGCCCCAGTTTTTACTGTATAATTCCTTCCTCCACACCCTCTTCCCTGTGGCTGCTCATATCAAATTCAAAACCCTGGTGCTAATGGAAGTGTAACCTTGTATTGTCCAGGCTCCAGTCAAGCCTTACACACCAGCCCTCTTCCCTGTGTTGTAACTGGCAGCTCTCCCTTCCCCATAGTGGCCTGGACATCACTCAACCCAGGCTCCAGACCTTTTCTACCTGGCCCCCTAATGGTTGAGTGACCTTCCTACTCCAGGCAGGACTGCAAAAGTCACTCCATGTCTTTTGTGATGCATACAGAATGAGGCTACATTGGATAAAACTGTCATGTTGTCTAATGAAGACAATATACCTCAGCCATATTTTAGTTGTGGCAGAAAATGATTTGAATGAACCAAACTTGCAGCATTGGATCTTTCTGTAATCGTGTTTACGTTATCCTTTATCATCGAGCACCACGAAGCAGCTGTGTTGGTAATTATCTGTGTGCTGCGTGCAGTTTACTGACATCACCTCGCATCATTTCTGGGTAATGAGGATGAAAATTTCTTAACAGCTTCCTCTCCATGCTATTTATTGGTCTATTGGTCTTATACAGTTTTATGGACTTAAGCTCAGCTTGTAGTTAAGATAAGAGATTAATGGTGCTTTTGACTTTTGTGTTCAGTGTCAGATTTTGAGTACGAGGTTAGTGCTGTGCAGTCTCCATGTTTAAGTTCTTTCATTCACTTTTGTACAGAGCAGCAACTGGAGCAGTGGTGGATGTGTCTTCATTAGAAGAGTGTTGCTGAAAAGAAGGTTATTGAGCTTTTTTCCTCTGACTTTCTTAATTTGATTTTCACTCTCAACTTTGGAGCAGCCCAGCGGTTTCTCTGCGGTGTCTCCAAAGCGCTACATGAATCATTTCAGTCATTTATCAAGCAAGAACATCCAACTGTTCGCCTGCTATAGCTTCTTAAATAAGTAACTAACTTCCAGATTTTTGTTAAAAAAAATAGCTTTGATGGCCATTTGAACATGAGCCTTTTCAGGCATTCATTCATAATCACAAGCTAAATCAATAAAAATGGAATAATAATAATTTGATCTCGAACCAAGAAAGGGGTTTTAGCCCTGTTCTCTTGAGTGGGAGAGTAGATAAATATTTAAGTACTTAGGTCAAAAAGGGTTAAAAAATTACATCACAGGACTAAATACAAATTCTGATTGCCTTGCAGAGAAGTACTGTTTTCTATTGTGCATTGTATTTGTCTCCATCAGGGACATGTGGAATAGTTTTGCATGTTAAAAGTGAGAGATGTGTGGACAGACTCAAAACTTTATTGACTGAGAGTTTGATGTGCAGCAGAACAGCCTGCTCAACCTCTAAAGACTCTTTATTTAGTACATCCTTCACTGGCTCTCCATCCACTGTAACATTTTATGAAGTGCAACTGCAGCAGCTGCTGCGACACCAAAGGCACAACTTCCAGAAGTGATGTGGGATTTGAAGGTTGACTGGTTCCTGGTCTGGGCGATATTACCCTCCGGAGACACAGGGCATCAATCGTGCTTGTCTGGAGGAACAAAAGCCTGTGTCTGAAGCCAGAGAGGTAGGCATGTATGTATTTTTATGTAGTTTTTCTATGTATTTTTATGTAGATTTTGTCCCTGATTTTCATGAGCTTGGAGTTTCCTTCAAAATTCAACATTGCAACAAAAAGCAAAATATCTTCAGACAAAATGCAGAATAAATCGAAATCCCCTTTGAAGGAAGACTGTGTGTGCATGAATGTTTGGTTTTTTCATGTTATTTTCATGGGGAAGCTGTATGACATTCATTCCTCTTCATTCAGCACTCTGTCGGACAGACATTCCACAAAATGCATTACTTCAGCAGACGAATCACAAATCAAGAACCACAGGTATCAAGAAGAGAATTAATGTGATTTCAATCTCTGACTTATCTACCCACAAGATGCTCCACTCAGCTCATTTTGTCAAATTAAGTTAATCTGACCCAAAGATGTAGAAAGATTCAATTGGGTCACGCTGCCAATTTCGCTCACGGTTTCCTCCAATTTCAGTTCCTGGTGTTACATTGTGTTTGACACAGATATTTCTTCAGCTTTCTTCCTCCTGCTGACATCCCTCTGACCGCTCTATGACCACATTCCTCCGGCGCTTCCTGCAATTACAAATCATGATTAATTTATTTGGAACACGGTCGGTGCAGTGCATCCTGAGGCCTGATGAATATGATGCAGTCTGCCTCAGCGAGCCACCTTTTTCTCTCGTTGTACACTCACTCTCATTACCATGCACAGCAACCTTTCCATCACAAGGTCAATGTTTGCATGTGATGGCCAACACTAACTACAGTTCACCATTTCCTCTCTGGACAGATAATAAAGTCAAGCACCATCATTATTGGTTTACTTTAATTATCAAGTCTGTCTTCCTGTAAATACACTCAGTCATTGCTGGGAAAGTTGGAAGGGAAAAAGCAGAAAAAAATCAAGCAGCTAAGAAGGACCCAAAATGAAGGTGGGTGGGGGGTCGGGTGGCTGCAGGAAGTGACAAAGCGAGCAGGAAAAAGCATGTGGGAGGGGAGAGATAAGTAAAGGTGTGAAATCTGGAGGAAGACATGGCAAGGGGAGGAGAGCGAGTCGGGAGAAGGATGAAAGAGACAGACAGGATGACGAAAACACCAAATACTTTCAGAATCAAATTTCCCCTAAACTGCATCGGTTCTGCTGGGAAAAGATTATTCTCTCATTTTCATTCTTGTTTTCTCTCTAAACAATCCGACCACACAGAAGGCACAATTATTAGCTCGGTCTCTCTGGGAGAGAGATTTATAACCTTAAGCTGCTTTTTGCAGTGTTCAACCTAAACTCTACATACTGACAGAAGCACAATGGGGGGGCGGGGGGGGGGGGTAAAATGTTGCTTTATGATGACAGGCTCCTGGAACTTCTTTTATTTGAACCCCGCTAACATTTTAGAGAATAAATAATCTTCACACACAAAGTATCCTAACTAGAAAGAAACAAAACAAGCCTGACAGCTCTGTGTGTATTTTTTTCCTTTTGAATTTGGTCATTATTCTGCACAGAGCTGAGAGGAAGCCAAGTGTGGCAGGTGAGAGCATCTCGACTAGACAGCTGTCAAAGCCACTCTGAATGCAAGGGCAGTGCAGGAGAGCAGCATCACCGGTGGAGGCCTCACCACCCTGACTGGAGAAGCCGGGTACAGTCGGTGTACAGCAAACATTTACACACACACATGCACACTGGGGGAGTCACGCTAACACATACACCTGCATGGGTGGCTTCATCGCCATGGAAACCGGTGATTGATCCCCCGAGTTATGTAGTGAGAGAACGAGAATATTAATGACGGAGAAGAAGGAGCGGCAGAGGATGGAAAGTGATGGCATAGTGGGTGAGAATACAGTGAATATACACACAGAGAAGCTCACATTAATGTGCCCAGAAAAGGATCAAAGAAAACAGCATGTAGAATGATTTGTGTTTGGTCACGTCTGCAAGGCGACACTGTCACACTGCGGCTTTCATGCTCGGTTTCAAACTGCTGCTCGCTGCTGATTGTGTGGTTGACTGTTCGCACTGTATGAGCTGCTGGTTGTAAACCGCACAGGCATAAATTTTATCCATGCTACAAAGCATGTAATTTTATTGTTAAAGAGACATGGATTTTACAACAAAGATCGGTGTGCTCATTATGAAGAGTCAGTGGTTGCTCTGGAGGATCTTTGTCAGGTTATTAACCCAGTGATGTCTGTTAGAATCTCCATTTCTCCTGCAGGGGCTTTTGACAGTCGCTAAAAGAACAATTATGCCCCTCAGAGTTATTGTGAGTTAATATACTAGTGTTGTCACTTGTCTAGCAGTTTCCTAATAGTGGGGAGTGCCAGCACGTACTCGCCACGTAGCTGTTTCTTTTTATTGTTCAGATATTGTCCCCTTTAAGAGCTGTCCAATGGCGACGGCTGTTAGAGAACTTAGAACTTGACTGCTCACCTTCTTATGCTGAATATAGCACAGTGATTAGCAGGCTCATGTGTTGTGTTCATCAACATGCAAATACGGTTTAATATGTCACTAAAACAGATTTTTCAGTTTCTGTGTAGATTTTGAATGTCGGCACTTGGGAATCAGTGATGTCATCGTCTCAATGTGCATTGTGCATGCACATAGTTTGTATAATGAGCATGTGCCTCAACTGACAACCGGTTTGTTTACCTGTGGTTAGTACGGCTATTTCCAGCAGACATAAAACTAACTTTATTTGTTTAGTGTTTTTTAACAGGAAAACATCTAAATTTTGAAAAAATATCTGCAGCTGTAGACAATACATAAATTTGAGTTAAGATTTAAGTCTGGAATGTCAAAGTTTAATGTCAACGACATTGTCTCTCAGCGGCATTTGGGAAGACTTGTTAACACTACTGGCAGAGGCACATATTTGAGCTATGGTTAGCTTGGCTACCACTGTTTGAAGGGTCAGCGTAGATAATGGACCTCAGAGCTTTGCCATTTATGCAATGCTTTATACCAACAAGAGTCCACAGTATGTGATTATATCTACAGAGACAAGCAATAATTTGGTTTGTTCCTCTCTGGCCAGTTTTTATTCCCCAAACTTTATACAAGTTCAGTAATTAAATTACTGGAGTGTCTCTTTAAGTATGTAGAAAATACTGTACATCTTATTCATAATTGGATTTGGGTTCATTCCAAGAACAAGTTTTTATTTTTATCTATTTTTTTTTTTTTTTTTTTTTTTAAGGAAAGAAATAAAGTGCAATTAAAGAAAACCAAGGTGGCACAAAATCAAAGGTGTACCTCTCCAGCCACAGACAGTTATTACAGTAATGAAGGTTATTGCACTAACGTAAAGCTGTGGCTGGTTGGGAGACAATCATTGCTATTTTTATTCTTATCTTTTTAGAGCACAGTATATTTTAATATTGACTTACCATGCTGAAAACAATAATTGGATCATGCACTCCCATACATTGTAGACATACTTAAGCTATAGTCTTTTTTCCCCCACAACATTTTGCAGTCATTAAGTAGTTAATCCAGTAATGATCTACCTGAGTTAACATTCTGAGGACTGCATGAGTTACTGGAGACTGATTTGACAGATTAATCTTGCAGCTATAAAACCCATGTATGACGTTTTTATGAAACTGAGACATGTCTAAATTAGAAGCAAATGTCTGCAGTTACCATCCAGCTATCCATTATCTACAGTGTACCTGTTTATCCTGTGCAGGGTCACAGGGGCTGGAGAGAGTCCCAGTTCAAACTGGACTCTAGCCGGGGTACATGCTGGGCAGATCACCAGACCATCACAGGTCTGGCATGTAACTTCACCACACCAAGAGATCTGCTGCCACCAATTAACCTCCCTGGTCTTTGGACAATGGGAAAAACGGGAAGAAAAAGGGAAATGAAGTGCATGCAAATTCATAAGTTAAACCAACCTACACGTCTTTCAGTTGTGTCAAAGAGTTTGCCTACTCTGTTTCAGGCTTCCTCCCACAGACAGGCGCTGTGCTGCCCATGTTTCATTGTACAAAATTAGTTGAAACTTGGAATTTATTATTTTTCTGAAGGAACAAGAATGAGAAGAGTACTCCTGGCTTCTCATACACCCACAGATGTTCTTGGCAGGTTAAGTAGAAGTCATTTTAAAAGAAATAAAGATAAAGGCACATGTTCATGAAGGTTAATCATAATTTTTCTGTTGGTATACTAAATTTGCTTGTCAGTGGACTGACTGACTGTTTCAGCAGTACAGTTTGTCACATTCTGTGTTCTCATAACCTTGCAACATCACGTGTGGTGTGTCTCCTGGACAAAAGAGTCGTTGCCCTTTCAGATGCAGTGTGAACACGGTCAGAAAAATATGGGCACAGGACATACAGAAACAGAGCCTCCAGAGAAACGAAGTATTGGCTGTGAAGGCAGAAACGTGGGTTGTCATTCCTGGAAAATCAGCTCAGAGATGCATCAAGGAAAATCTTATTATCATAGAGGACTTGTAGCAAATGCAAAATATTTTGTAGAAAACAGTAGATGTGAGAGGGGGGAAAAAAATCTGTCAATCTTGAAGTCTATATAGGAACAGACAGTGTGGACCGTTTGTTCTGATCAAATGCTTGTAATCCTGTTGTAGAAAATCAGCACGTCTCAACGCCACATGTAAAAATAACCCAGGCACAATTCTGTGGCAACATGAAAGGATTTCCTGTCAGTCACATACTTGCTTTTCAAAAGGAATAAATAATATGCATAATAACAACGGAACACATCCAGTACCTGATTTCTTACATATGGAACACATTAATTATTAATGTGTTTCTTCCCCTGTAAACAGTGATGGATGGATGAAACTGCTGCTATAAAGAGATTATTTTTTTTGGTTTTCTTTCTTTGAGGACAATGAGGCCCAGCATGGTGAAACCTCACTGCCTTTGACTTCGGGCCAGCAGCACTGTAACCCCACAGCGCCAACCTGGCTACCTGCTAACCTGCAACTCCTTTATTTTTATTTTGCTGATGCGCTTTCTTGCGAAGAAGATTATTGTGTTTGTGATAAAGTGTTTAAGTTGCCGCAAGGTCAACGTAATTCCTGCTCCAGATAAAGCAACACATAGAAACCTGGCGCTCAGCTTGGGGGCTCTGAATTCGACTGATAAGACTGCACTGGGAGGGGAGAGGATTCCTGAAGATAAGGGAGAAGAAAAAGAAGAAGGAGGAGAAGGAAGAGTTGGGGAAAGATGGATTGCCAGCTTCCATAGCCAAAAAGACATCATCTGTGATTGCTGCAGGCCACCCACACAGGAACAGCAGCAGCGACAGGCCATTTACTTATCTACCTTGGCCCACCGAGCCTCAGGGGTCGAGGATTATTACAGATAAATGCAACATTTTCCCCTGATGTGTGGCACTACTGCGCACTACCCTACCGCATGAGTAATTGTCCTGTTTATGCCCAGTTTTTACATGCATGCTAATCTTTCAATGTTAAATTTGAAAGCTGAATGTGACAGGTAACATTAAACCAAAGCAAAAGACTGTTGACTGTCAGTATGAACACAATAGATAAGTACAACAGGGACAAAAGTTGTTTCTGCTGCAAAGTGTGTCACTCACCTGATTAGATCCTCTCTGAAACAGTTTGTGTCAGGCTTTGCTACTGCATTTGCGCTGCTGAGAAATGCAACAAAACAACTCTGCCCTCTTCAGTATAAAACTAAAATTACACAAAACACCTTGTTGGCCTTGACTCAGGTTTGACAGCTGGAGCACACATTGGAAAAAAAAAAAATCCACCAGGTGAAATTAAAGCATCTCCCTTTTCTTGTTGTTGTTTAATTAAAGTGTGTGATATTTTAAAGAAATCAATTAATCTGTCAAACACTTATTTGATCCATTTGCATTGTTATAGTACATTCAGACACGTTCTGAACATTTGTCATTAAAATATCAATCAAGTGTTAGAAAAGGAGAAAAAAACTTAATGGCTTGACTCACCTTAAAACCATTATGTATCTCAGATATTGAACAACAACAGTGAATATTACATTTTTAATACTAATGTCAGTCAAATAAATGCAAGAAAGTGGGAAATTTTGCACAAGGTGAACAGCATATCAGGCACCTTTCTGAGCATTAAATTCATGCATTACCATTTTAATGTCCAGATTGTATGAGAGTGTGGTGAGAAAAATGTATTAAATTAAGTGATCGAAAACGACATGTATTGGAAGGTGTCGTTGACCTCATTTGTTGGGTACAACAGCACTTCAGCGTATGGAGCAATACAGATCAGTGGAAGCAGGGTTCAGTAAGTGTTTCAGCATCGTCCAGGGGGCCATTTTATTTGCCATCTTGTATCAAGAGCTCCGGGATTACTGTGCTCAAGGACCTGTGAAATCTCTTCCGACACCTTGAGCCACTGAAACAACTGGTATCCTCCTCTCCTATCACAGCAACACACACTGGTCAGGGTCCATCCTGAATAACAAAGAGGCAACCGCACCACCCTCACACACATCCACAGCCTTTCCCTCTCTTTCTCTGTCTCTGACTCTCTCTCACTCACACACACACACACACACACTCACACACACACACACACACACACAGTCAACAGAACTGGAACCTGTCCTTTTAAGACCTCCAAACACTAACCTGACATGCCACCAATCCAATTTGTGTCAGCAGTGGTCCCCCCACCCGTCCCCTCGACAGCAACAACAAAAACAGCAATTCGTGTTGACAGCAGTCGGGAGAATACTTACTTGACACATTGTCGTAACCTTCCCTAAAACAAATGTCACTGTCAATAGCGGGGCCCGTCTCAGCTGACACGAGCCATGTCCAATCTTTCAACAGACGCATTTAAAAACTAAAGATGACACATGAGCAGGAGGAGGAATGCAGAATTCATTTAAATTCTACAAACAGAACTGAGGATGCGAAGAAGTTTCTCATTTTTTCCTGTGTTATCCTTCATCTGGATGACAACTTTCTGTAAAATAAGAAAACATTTTTATACTTCAGGGCAAGTTGTCCACATTGTTCTTCGCCCTGTGCTGACATTTTGATCTGTTTAAAAGAAAAAGGGTAGGAACTCCTGTTTTAGAGGGTTCCTGATAATGTAATTGAAAAAAACAAACGGCTTGTGCTCAGCCTCAGAAAATGTTTTTCATAAATAAAGAAAAGCATTCTGCTATAAAATGCTGTCTCAAAACTTAGAAGGTCCACACACAAGGTCAACATCACATACAAATAGCAGCTGTAAACCAGGACGGTGATGAAGTTGAAAAACACGTTAAGATTATTATCAACTTAAAGAGACAGTTCACCTCAAAATCAAAAATACATATTTTCCCTCTTACCTGCAGCACTGATTATCCATCTTAGATTGTGTTGGTGTGAGTTGCACAGTTGATGGCACTTGACTTGTTGTGCTCCGAGTGCCAGAAAATACATTTGAAAAACTCAACAGTAACCAGGTCAATCACGTGGTTACAGGTGCTGGTATCATGATTGGGTATGAAAGGTGCATCCTTGAAAGGCTTTGTTCTTCACAAGTGAGGATGAGGTGAAGTTCACCACTTTGTCAAACTCAGGATGTGGACACACGTGTGGAAGTTAAAAATTCAGTGCAAATGTCAAGTGTAAATGTCCACTCATATGTGGGAGCAACTAGAGCTTATAGTTTCTTCTCCTTCCCACGCTTTTCTACTTGGAAAAGAAAATATCCACTGTTTTTCTTTGTACATGCATTTGCATTTCAAAACATACTCTCAATCATTTTGACAAAATTTTAAGAAACAACACTGCACCAAAGAAAACCAAAAAACAGAAAATAAAAAAAACAAACTGCATGCATGATTGCATCCTGACAGCCAATCGGCACCCTGAGTCAGGAGCGTAATCAGGAATGGCTGCTGGATCTGCCGTGTCTTGCTGGCAAGCCGGTGATTGTCCACTAGAGGAAGAGGAGGAGGAGGAGGAAGGGTTCGAGTTGGAGGGGGGTTTAACGATACAGCCAACGAGATTCATGACAGCCTCTTGCAGAACCTTGTGGACTGATTACATGTCCAAGAAAATGCATGCAGCAAACGGATATTAAATCAACACAGCTTATTGCCATGCCAGGGTAGGACCAAGCTTGAGCGTGGGCAAAATGCATCTCCAGCTCAACCCTATAAGCACTTTAGGCAGTGAGAGAATTACATTTCTATGGGGGCTCGAGATGAGTTAGGCAATCTTCCTCTCCACGGCAATGATTAATAGTGATGGTCCCATAAATTGTTCTGTCTGAGAAATATATTGCTGCCATAGTATCTGTTGTTTTGCACTGGAAGGCCTTTGAGGGCACTGGCTGGATAAGCAGTCAACAATTGAGTGCAGTCCCAGGAAAATGCACTCACCCTGCAGCAGAGCCAGGCTGGATCTAGCAAAAATGACTGTCACTTGCTGTGCTGTTTTATTTTTTTCAAGGCATATGATGTGAAATTCCACAGACCAAACAAATCAAATAGAAATCTAGCAACATTATCTCATTTTATCTCACTAACCCTGTGTGCTCTTACAGCATGCTTGCCGTCATCTGAACAAAGGAGCATTTTTAGCTGACTGGAGGGCTGCACTTGAGTCTGGTCCTTAGGCCATTTTCTGACGTCTTTCACTTGTCACTCACTGTTTGTTTGACCTTAACTTTGCGCAGTCTGAAACATTGTCCAAGTTGAGTCTTTACCTGGTCTTTGCTTGCACTATTCTCCCCTTAGTACTACACTACTACCATAAACATGCTCTATCATCAAATTTTTAAATGTCTACAGAAACATCTAAACTTCTGAGAGAACTGTTTTTTTTTTTTTTTGTTTGTTTGGTTTTTTTTTGGGCCATTGTGGGACAGAATAACCTACAGCTGACAAACACACAGCCATCACCAGTCCAGCTGCCAGAAAAAAATGTTGGTATTGCACTTTTCATACATCCTTATCACACATTTTAACAGTGTGTATCATTATGTTCAGATTACTTGTATATTATGTATACTATGTATATACATAAGTTGACATTCGTATCAGGAGGGGATGGCGTCTCACCCAGATGAGATATAGGTCCGGATTTTCCTGGCTCAGTCTTGACCCCTTTGGATCTGGTCTTAAGTGGACTTGGAGTCAACCCAGGAAATCCTGACGGCAACCCTAACTGACAGTTTGCTCAGCACATAAAAATGAGCAGTCTGGCTGCAGCTCAGCTCCATTCCTGATTGAAACTCTCACAGAATGAAAAATCACAGTGACCCACGCTTTGCTTATCCGTATGATAAGTGTTATAGATTTTAGTGTTAGCTTATTGATGAACTGCATAAAAATGAGTTATAATGCACTTTGCCAATTGGCTGTTAAGCAGAAATGCCACAGTACTGAATCAAGCTATGGTTAAGAGCTATGCTTTGATCAATGGAGACTACAATTGAAATTTCTATTTGGTATCAGGCTGCTTGGCCCACAGCAACTGCTAACTGTAGAGAAAATTATAATCATGTGCAGAGAAACTGATAAGCAAACATCTCATGACTCTCATGACTTTCTGTCTGCAAAAGCTGAGATGACAGCAACAGAATGATATATGTGGTTGTGGATATATACTTGTTTTACTACAGTTTTCAAAGTATGTAAAAACAACAAAACAAAACAAACAAACAAACAAAAAAAACAGAACTTTATCATCATTGTCTGTTCCTAATATAAAATGCATTAATTGAAATATATCTTACATCAAAAGACAGAAACCGCTCATAACACACTGACATCAAAACAGGCCAACATGTTCTAACTGGCTTTTTCCCTAAAGTAAATCCTTATCAACTGGTCAATCAAAAAGGCAAACCTGTGAAGTGCTGAATGAATCAGAACAAAAATGTGTCATTAAAATTTTGGTCGTGTGCTATGTGCCACTTGTCATCACTGTACATTTATGTTTTTGTTTTTTTTTTCATTTTGAATTTTTTCTCCACACACACACACTGGTGCTGCTGACATTTTTATCTGTGCTAGCAGTTATTGTGCAGTTAAATTCTGCATTTTGAAATGCTGTAACTATACATGTGCAGTTCCTGTGTCCAGCGTTAGCCTTACACTGAGGGCTGGTTTTGTTTGAGGCAAACAGCAAGACCCAGAGTCTGGGAAAACTTTTGAAAGTTCAGATCAGTCCCAATCAACCTCAACCAAAGACTTTGTCTGCATGTGAAAGGAGCAAAACCAAAAGGTCAGCACAGTTTTGGATGTCAGTTTTAGATGTCAGGAGTGTCTGTTCGCTTCAACTGGATGGACAACATTTCACGTTGTCCAGTTCATGAATCGCCTTTGCCGTGGCCAGGGGAAAATAATAAAAATTCGGATATTGCATGATGGACAGATTCCCAGTCCATTCAACAGATTTCCATGGACGTCCTCACTACTGCACAAAATATGCCGGAACAGACTCGAACACACTGTGATTTGTATCACAAACAAATGTTAAACCAGAAGAGGAAATGTCAACAACTCGCCCCATGCTGACATCAATTTGTCAGAGTGAAGCATCGCAGGCCTAATGACAGTAAGATGTGTGATATAGATCACACTAATGGCTGCTCATTCTTTTTCTGAAGACACATTATCCAAATGAGTCGGTCTTCTGAACAACGTTGGAGTACTTGGTTTTTACATTTGTCACAAAGTGACCTGATTTTCTTACTTTGTATGTAAACTCACTTTTTGTCACTAATTATTGTTAATGTATGGCTTTTTATGATGGCCACTTGGTTTGTGTTTTTTCATCAATGTAATAACATAACTGTCATGTTCAATGTGTTTAGGTCATAATGTATATGTGGGTTCGTGCATCTATCAGAAGACTATAGCTGCTATAGTGGCATTAGCATTACATGTTTCATAATTTCCATTGCTCTGCGGAGTACGAATAACAATTTGTCAAGAGGTTCCAGTCTCACATATCAGAACTTCATTGCAGCTTGAAATGTTTTTCCATGCCTCATTACCAACCTGTATAACATGAGGGAAGGCGCATACATTTTCCTGACCGCGCCTGAAATGGTAGAAATATGCTTTTTTCAAATAAATACATAATATTTGTGTAACTTTAAGCTCATTATCAGGCCAGTTCAGACTATTTAGTATTTGGGTCAGAGTGCATCTCTTTACCGCCGTAAGAGAAAAACAACAGAGAGCAAACCACAATGAAGTGCCTCCACAATGCTGAAATTAACAAGCGGTGGAGGATTTGTCTCTGTTTGGGAAAACAGACTTATGTGGAATGACACTCCATTCAGAGGTTATATGCATGTTGGAGAGGAGTGGTGTCTGTTGCCATGGCGATCCCTGAGCCAGCGAGTCAGTTTTTCCTTCGACCCCACTTTGGTGAAAGTGTGATAAACTCCAGGACAGGCTATGTTGAACAGAGATGATTAGATTTTACATAGAAGGAAGTGTAATCTAAACACACTCTAACTTTTGTATGAAAATGATCAATGAAATGTTCTCCCAAACAAAGACTTTGCACCTCATGTGAAAGAGAACACTTTAAAATCTAGCCAGGGAGGTCCAGGCTCCAGCTACATGAGGAAGCTCCGTCCAGCCTAATCAAAAAAGACTGCAGAGATCCAGCCCTCTGTGTCTTTTATCACACGTATCTATGCTATGAGCAGGCATTTAAACCCAAACACTGTTCTCCACCATTCTTCATAACATTTCTGGATTTGAGTTGAGATATTACCCACTCCAGGGAAAATTGCAGATCTCTTTGATGGTGTGAATCCATTCTGAACTGATGCATTTCTTGCTTGGCTTTGGAAAAAAAAAGGGCATTTGAAGTGAAGCACTTCAGTGCTGCCTCATCAGATATCTTTAGATTTGTGATTGATTCCCTTGCCTGTGAGCCTATTTTGGGATAACACAGTAAATGGGAAATTGTTACTTCAGAACTAATGCATTTCCTCCTGCATTTGATGATGGAGGGGGAAATGAAGTCCTTTGAGGACACAGGGGGAAATAATCTGCATTTATAACAGCTTTGTCTGTGTACAATGTGGTGACAGAAGAATGTTATCATTTTGGTGCACTCTTTCTCCTTTATTATGGACACCACTTCAGTTTGAATACCATACATCCATGGGCCACACAAGAAGCCGATTCCCTCTTTCACAATCTTTAGAATTCATCGATGAGTATTATAGCCACAAAAGCTCACTTGTGCTGTAGTGTGTTTCCTCCTGTTTATTGTCCAAAAAAAATGCATAGAAATGAACCAAGATATGAGGGGGAAATGAGTTAACATCAGATATGGCAAGATGCAATATACTGTATGCCTAATGTATTATATATTGATAGTGAAAGTACAATTTAAGGACAATCATTTAATATGAGTTCTGGTCCCAGCCAATATGGATCACTCTACTGAAAAATCTCTAACCACCTGCTTAGGTTGGTTGTTTGCATGAAAATAGGAAGATAACATCTGGAAATTAACCAATGACCTTTCCAAGACACAGAGAAAAGGGGGGAGTAATTCAAATTTCATGCGTACCATATGCCTTTGGAGCTGGGGTCATAATTACTGAGGGGCCGCAGGGAGGCACCAATCATACTGATCTACAGATACTACACCCATTATCAAATCTTGAATAAATACAATAAATAAATACAATACCTGAGCCTACTCGTTTTTAATCACGTGTTTGACACGCATCCATATTTGCGTTGTCTCGGTGTTACGTTCAATCAACGGCTTGCGTCAGTAACTGCTTCCGGTGGTCACGTAAGGTAGGCTTCAGTCATAAACAGTGCAAATAATTGGCGAAAGCAGGCGTACAGCGACAGCCAGGGGTGGCGTGTAACCTCGACCCTGTCTGTACACTAACCGCATGTTTCATTCAGGCCAAGTGCTCGGTTGTTTTTTGGCGCTTTTGTTGTTTCTTTTCTCAATGTTTGCTCGAGCAGGCTGTCTTCCCCGGCTGGTATGGACCGGCTGCCGAAGGTTATTCCCGCTAGCTTGACTACAATAAGAACTAGCTATGTAGTTTAATCAATGAACCACAAACTATTAGAGAGAAATTCTTACGATCAAGGTAAGAATTAGGAAATAGTACAACATCGAGGGAGGTCGTTTTCAGTTCACAGAAGTTGAAAAGGTGCCGTAACTTGGCTGCCGCATGGTCCACGTACAGTGCAGCCCCGGGTTGTTTCAAAATAACCACATAATTTGAAGACAAGTGACTTTTAAAGTGCCTTAGTCAATGACGAACACGAATTGTTTGGAGCCTTTACGATTCAACAAGGTCCTTTGGAAAATTCGGCACGCATTTAGTCTATGAGCAACCCGTTTGTTATTATTTATCATGGACATGTTTGTCAGTGTTAGCTAACGTTACCTCTGCTGTTGTCTATCAAATGTGTTGTGTTTGGCGGTACTGAAGCTATTGAAAAGAGTTTGATTTAAAAATCCTGGAAGGTGTATCAAGAGTATACGAATTTATAATAATGTGATCACATTTCATCATCCGACATTTTTAACGTTTGCAATTATTCACGTTAGCGTACCGGTTTAATTTCGCTAGATTTTTCAGTTGAGTTTGGCATGTCCCGTACCCTCATCAGATCTGAGCTAATGACCAGTGCCGGTGAGGAGCATGTGTACTCCTAATCCTGGATTACCAAGCACACAAACGTTACTGCAGTTGTAGACCGGAGTGAAAAGACGGCATTTGAGACTCTCTGAGACCAAATCAGTGGAAATGTGTGCTTTCAGAGCAGCAGTTGTCCTCCAGTTAAATATTATTATCATTAGCCTTCAGTTCGTCTCTTCTTATGATCTTTTCACGTTTTTCAGGTTATTGCTGGAACCATACCATACTGTGTTGTGTTAATCCTTGTAGTTCCACTCAGGAGATTCTAATGGACAACAGTAGACCAAATGATTTATGTTGTAATATTGTGCCTTTTATTTTTCAGAATGGGAAATTTTACCTCCTCCACCACTGGGGCATCCAGCACAGCCTGTCTACAGTATGTTCAGGTTGGTAGATGCTCACTGATTTGTCACCAGCAGTCAGTTTGTTAAACCTTTTCATACACTAGCATGCTGTGGATCTCCCTGTAGCATAGAGGGATCCACCAGCTTTAACTGTCCTAACCTTTGATGAATTCGGCATTAAAAGCAGTTATTTTTTGAGACTCGTCTCCAAATGTTGATTTGTGACTCCACATGTAAACAAACAGTAATATCGGAAAGCTGTGACAGACTGGACCATGGATTTAATGTGGCGCTTATTTTCAGACCTTTGCTGACAATTGTAGTCGTCTCCTTTCCCCAAATTATGAGGGTTAAATGCCAGTTGTAACTTTTAGAAAATGTATTATTTGAAAGTTGTTTCAGAGGATGAATGAATCAGTTTATGTTTATCAGAATCAGAATTCCTTTATTTATCCCCGAAGGGTACATCTGCCTGTGTTCTCCCCCTGAGTAAAAATTAATCATGGGAATTTTTTTTAACAAAAATGTTATGGGTCCTTTTGCCTTTGCTTAGCAGCTCACTTGAGACTGGGTATGTGCAGTCTATTTCTGTGTTCCAGTGATATTTAATTAAATCTTATTTTTGCCTGACCTTTCAGGAGGTGGTGTCGCAGAACTGTGTTGTGATATTTTCCAAGACCACCTGTCCTTATTGCAAAATGGCCAAAAATGTGTTCAATGAAATTGGTGCAACCTACAAAGTGATTGAACTGGATGAGCACAATGATGGGAGGAGACTGCAAGAGGCCTTAGCACAGATGACAGGAGCCAGAACGGTAAGACCCTCACAGGGTATTTTGAGATTGTAAATTAAAGTAATTTCACAGGCTGTTATTTCAGCATCTATTTATAAAAAGAATCAAAACATGGATATTTGATAGCTTGTTTGTTCTGGCAGCTCTACATTTTAAGTTAAATTTAGGTTGACTTGTCTGGTGTTTTTCTTAGAGCTGCAGCCAAGGATTAGGGCTATGTTGATCAAAATAGCTGAATCTGAGTCCAGACCAGAGCGAGCTGCATCTCTTTCAGACCACAGTCTTTAATGCTAACATATATGTAAATTTAAAACATCCTTATAAGAATGATAATTGGAACATTTTGCGTACTTTTTTTCCAGTATAAAACAGTTCTGAAAATGTATAGTTAGACTTACATGTTTCACTTTAGGTCACCTGTATATTAAAATTGTATAATATGCTCTAAGGACCCTTGGTTACAGTTACAATATGCAAGTTGTTTCCACATTAAAATAATTAAAAAAAAACCCAACAACAACAAAAATAATTTCTCCTGTAAGAACAACTCGTCAGGCCGCGCTAACGTTGTGACATGGCTTGTGTGTTCAGGTGCCGAGAGTCTTCATTAATGGAAACTGCATTGGGGGTGGCTCTGACACCAAGCAGCTCCATCAGCAGGGAAAGTTGTTGCCGCTGATCGAACAGTGTGCTCCCTGCTGCGCTGCAACCAGCTCCGAGGGCTCGGGCAGCGGACAGTTTGAGTCCACCAAATGACTAACCGTTCTTGTAGTCTTTCTCAATCCTGTATTTATTAAATGTTTGCTTGATCTTATGCTGGAAGTTGTACATTGCATTAACACGAGCATATTTACTTATTTATCAAAGTTTGTTGGATGCTTGATGGTAGGCTGCATACTTTTTCATCTACAGATGTACAGTATTATTATTAAAGCTGCCATCTTTTAAACAAAAGCTGTGAAGACTGAACCTACTTTTTAAATATTTTTTACAATATTACAGCCATAAGTAAAGCATCATCAAATGGTAAATATCCTGGGATTGTCAGGTATCAACATGTTTGATTTAATAACCATCTTTTTTTATGGTTTTAATTGAATTTTTGGACATTTTTTTGTGCAAAGTATTTGATCTTATTGAAAAATGTTGATATTTACTAGACTATGACTAAAAAATGTAATTTTTTTTATTTGCTTGTCAGACCGTTTTTTATGTCATTGTACCTCAGATTTTAGCAGGAGCTGTGCTTGTAAATTGATATTCGGTAGGTGGTTGGTTTACCTCAGTGTATGAATATGCGAAAGGATCACGATGCTGTTCGATGTTATGAATATGTAGATTAATTTACGTGTTTATGAAGTCATAACTACTCTTAAATGTTTTCTTAATGCCTTGAATGTATATTCACGTTTATTAAACATGAATGAAAGTCTACTATCCGCTTTCCACTTCTTACTCTTTTTTGTGTTATTTTTGCCGGTGTGCTTCATTTGTCACTGCTCTCCTCGCAGGAGGGCGGGTATTGATTAAGAGTCACGATTCAGCTATTTTATTTGTAATGGGATACTCCTATTCATTTTATTAAGTTTGCAAAAGAAGATATATGTACATTTTGAAAAATAATAATTTCTGTAAAATATGTGTAGCCCTGCTACGGTGTACGCTAGAATTTAAAACGTGCGCGCCCACATAGCACCGCATCACGGTGAGGTCACCAGTGCTTCACTGAAATTAGCTTGAATAGCGGGGTAATACAGCTAAGCTAGGATATTAGCATCTTGTATGTGTGCACAGCAGGTTGAACAGACAACATTGTACAGAATGGCTGGAAGCGCGGGAGAGTGGTGTCTGATGGAGAGCGACCCCGGCGTGTTCACAGAGCTGATTAAAGGCTTTGGTGAGTGACTGTTAGCTGACCGCTAGCTGCTCAGTCAGTGGAACGTGGCTATCCGATAGCGCTAGCTTGCTAGATGTTCCAAAGCTAAAGGTAACTTATAAATTACTAACCGCGTGCAAAAAAGAAAAAATGTGGGGATGAAAAAAATATTTTAGAGACTATGCAGTCTCAACAGCAATCTTATTCGCTGCGATTTTTAGAAAGGTGCATGTAATAATTGGGCAGCCGTGACTAAATTCAGTAGGCAAGCTAACTGGCTAGCATTACTCAGCGTTCAAAACAACGGCGCGTGAAAACAAACCCTCAGGTATGAATGATGACATTTGATGAGTTGTTTACGGTCGGATAGATCGTACTTTAACAGTTTTATTAACTCAGAAGTGTGAACGCATGTTTGACGCTTTACTTGTCCCTGTTAGGTTGCAAAGGCGCCCAGGTTGAAGAGATATGGAGTATGGACCCGGAGAACTTTGACAACTTGAAGTATGTTCATGCTTGCAGCTTCGTTATTTTGCACCGTTAAGACAGGTCTTTTAATTTAAGTATTCTTTCCAGACCAGTTCATGGGTTGATTTTCCTCTTCAAGTGGCAGCCAGGCGAAGAGCCTGCAGGATCGATTGTTCAGGATTCAAGGCTTGACCACATCTTCTTTGCAAAACAGGTACGACTTTGCTTTGTCATTTTAAAAAATGTATACACTGAACCTATTGGTATTAACAAGACGTCATGATTTTGCAGATGTAGTATAAATAAATGAAAGCCTGCAGTCAAACAATGACAGTTTCGTCTGCTTCTGTACGTTTGATATTAAACTTGGCTCCTTCTCATCTGAATAATTTGCTCTGGAGGATGGATAAAGCAATTCTGACTCTGATCTGATGCACATGTGTCCTTCCAGATGTGTTTAACTAAATATCTTCACTACTGACACATCTCCAAAAGAACGGTCACGATAAAGACTTCAACATTTTCTGTACATTTTGTCATTTAAAGGTACATTCGATGGTAACCACACAGACTGGAACAAAATAGAAATCCATTTGTAATTGTTCAGCCAAATTGGATGATGAATGTAGCTACAAATGGCTCAACTGCTTATTTGACCGGCTCTGTGAAATTCAAAACACAAATGACCCAAAGTGCAAAGATGCCACTTCTTATTCTGGGTTATTCTTTTCATTTACACATCTTTAGCATTTATTTCAGATTTGAAACTTTATTTGCCATCACACAGACTTGCTGGAAATTAGTCATTCCTAAAATTGGTAAATGTTGCAGCTTTGGAGACTAATCAGTTTAAAGTTATAACCTTTTCATATTCTTGGTCTTTGACCTTACCAGTTATTGTGTATTTTATTTGTGTCTTTTCAGGTCATTAACAACGCCTGTGCCACCCAGGCAATAGTCAGTGTTCTGCTCAACTGCTCCCATTCGGACATGTTGCTCGGCGATACGTTGACAGAGTTCAGAGAGTTTTCGCAGAGTTTTGATGCTGCTGTATGTTCGTGGTATTTTTTTTATTATCTTGAATCCAAAAAAAATGTTGTTTGTATGAAGACTATCAGCCATCCATTTTAACATACATGACATCTGCATTTGGCTTGTAACTCTAATAATAAATATTATTATTACTCATTTTTGTTTATCAAAAGGATGTTAAAACTGCTTCCCCTCTAGGAGTAATAATTTACTACTCAACTTGATGCAGTGACCCCCTCCCCATCTCTAACACTGGCAGTTTTATCCTCTTACCTCCAGAACCGTGATGACTCAGTTGTCCGTCGCGCACATATTCAGAAGCACCAGGCAGCTCTGATTTATGAGGCTCAGCTTTTCCCTTAGTTTGGAAAAACTCAAAGTAGAGAGACCTCCTCTGCTAAGACGAAGTTGTCCTGTGTTATTTTTATTTTTGTCAGGTTAGACGTGGCAGCAACTAATGTGAAATCAAGCAGGACTGGAATCAATGGATAAGAGAACCAATATATTTAAAGGCATGATGTAAAAGCAACAAACTCACCGCTGATTTTGATTTGATGTTGCTCAAATTGATATTATATATTATATTGATATTATTGATATTATATTCATGACTGGTGCATGAATGTATAATGTGACCCATACAGCCCCTCGTAACACTGCTGCATCTTTAAGGCAAAGGTTGCACTGTCAGCATTATAATCCTGCATCTCCTGCTCTCCTCAGATGAAAGGTTTGGCTCTTAGCAACTCTGAAGTGATCCGACAAGTTCACAACAGCTTTGCCAGGTAAGCTCCTGTTCGTTTCGTATCCGGCTGGAGAAGCTCTGTTTGATTGGCTTCATGTTATTTTTAGCTCTTCATTCAGGCTCTGTGTTTGGCCCATTAGTTGCTAATGCACGTTCTGCTTTTGTGACAGAAATGTGAGAATAGTCTGTTTGTTGGTCACCCTAAAAGTTATTTTAGTTAGTCAGTGTTAATTCTGTTATTTAGTAAATGGGAAATAAAGAAAAGTTCTCTTCACTTACAGCACATTCAGAGCTGTGATGGCCTTTTTTGAACTGAGGACATATTCGTTTACTGGCTAAGCTTTGTGTATTGTAATTTCTCTCTCTCTCTCTGTGCTTCCCATCTCCCTACTGCTGGATTTTTCATAGACCGAACATGTGCATGATTTGTTAATGCCATGCACAATAAGGACCTTTGACTCTGATGTTATAATTGCATATGTTTGTGCTTGCAGACAGCAAATGTTTGAGTTTGATGCAAAGTCGTCAGCAAAGGACGAGGACGCCTTTCACTTTGTGAGCTATGTTCCTGTAAATGGCCGACTGTATGAGCTTGATGGACTTCGAGAGGGACCAATTGACCTGGGTAAGCAAAAAATTTGTTATTTCTGTCTTCTTGCTTTATGTTTTGAAGTCTCTCGCTGTGAGGTCCTGCTGTGCACAGCTGAATTTTGTCCCGTGGGCCATGGCTCATTTTGTCTGTTTATACAAGGTACAGTTGTGCTTTCAGTTACTGTATATTCAGACACGTGCAGTATTATTTATTCCTGCCTCATGTTTTTACCAGGTTCATGCAGCCAGGATGACTGGATCAGTGCAGTTCGCCCAGTGATTGAGAAAAGAATACAAAAGTGATTATCTTTGTACATTTGTTTTTATTTTAGGTTAAGCAAATTCTTTCTGTGACATTTTAAAGCACATTTTAATTACATTATCAATATTTTCTAATCTTTAAAAGCAAAAGTGATATTCTGTTTGTGTATACTAACATTTTTCTCCCAAATACTGCATTACATTGATTTTCAGGACAGTATATGATTCTGTGCTTTGTAAAATTGTATTGTCTCCCTCTCCAGGTACAGCGAAGGAGAAATCCGATTTAACTTAATGGCCATTGTGTCAGACAGAAAGATGATATACGAGAGAAAAATTGCAGAGCTCCAGTCACAGCTTACTGAGGTGAGTGGCAGCAAAAGAACTGAATCCAGCGAGGGCATGACAAAAAATAATGCATTCTTTCTCTTTCTCCCTGTGAGGCTACATTTGTGAAATGCATCAGTTGTCAGCTTTCAGAAGTGGCCTCACAACTGTATTGAGCTCAAGTCAAAACAAAGCAGTGCTGCTTTCTTTCTGGTACTCCATGTACCATCTCCAGGACACGTGATGTGTCAGATAGGGCTGATTTTGATTTGATGAAACAAGCGACATTTAATTAGCATATGATGGGAAATGAGGTTAATTTCCAGCAAAAGGCAATGTTTTACAGATAACAGATTTTCATGATTTCATCAAAATGAGGGATCAAATAGGTAAGTCATCACAAGCCAAAAATCTTCAACAGCCTTGTTTCTGGATGAAAGATTTAGTCTGCTGTCCCTGACGCCACACCCAGCGTGAATATCGGGTGTTATCAGAAATGTGTTCTGCTGTACCTGCACCAGTCACACCTAAAAGAGATGTCAGAGTATAGGATGAATCCAGACATCCAGCTCTGAACTTGTGAGCCGAGACTCACGGTCTTCAGTTGTAGGTACTGTGACATGTTCACTGTTATCGTGTGAAGTCTGAGAGGGCACGAGACTGCACAGCTGCTGATGAGCAGCACGAAAGACTGCAGTAATAGAGTGAATTTTGATTATTTTTATGGCCTATACTTTAACATGTTCCTGTATCAGGATGTGCTTATGTATTTTTGGTTCCTATAAGATCCATATATGCGTTCTCGTTCGTATTGCAATGAATTGTAGGTAATAATATCACTTTAGCCTGCACACGAGCGGACTCCGTCCAGCACAGCTCTCAGCCTGTGATTTTTGGCCGCAAAGACAGCAAGGCTGCAAGGGCAGTGAGGTCTGGACATTTGGATTCAGCCGTTCTGTTCACGCCCTTGGCTTATGTCTGCATTGCTGCAGCAAGGTGAAAGATTCAACCACTGGAGGTCAGCAAAGGCAAGGTTTAACTTAGGTCAGTGAAAGCACCGATGAATAAATACTCCAAATCCTAATTTGACGTTAGGTCAACAGTGAAAACCCTCATGCAACCATATTTAAGGAGTGGGCTGTTTCTGCTTGGGGGGGCAGCCGTGGCCTAGAGGTTGGAGAAGCGGCTTGTGATCGGAGGGTCACGGGTTCGATTCCTCCACCGCTTGCTGTGTTATATTCACATTTGCCTCTTTCAGTTTTGTCTTTATGTTGACCTTAAGCAAACTTTACATGAGTGTGAGAAACCCAGCAGTTAAGTCAGAGTTGTGAGTTGTAGAAATGTCGTTAAGTGCAGATTGTTCCATCCAAACTGGTCAGGATATACCCTGGGTATATAAAAACCTTCTTATGTTTTGTTCCCAGGATGAACCAATGGACACGGACCAGAGCAGCACATTTCTTAGTTCCATCCAGTCAGAGATTACCAAGTATCAGCTCCTTATTGAAGAGGAAAATCAGAAACTTAAAAGATATAAGGTGGGTTCTTGGTCAACACCACATTCCCTACAGTTACACAAGGTGAAATGATATTAAAATATGGAAATTGCCTACAGGCTAGAGGGGAAGTACCCCCAGCCCACCCACACGCCTCCCAGTGAAGAATTCCTTTTGAATAACCATTAGAGCATTATAAACGTAGATGCTGTGTTTACTGCAGTGTTTTCAGCCACCTCTGAATGTACTTTAACCACAGAAGTCTTGTTGATGTCCTTTGTACAAACAGTTTGTGCCCAGTGTCCCCTCACTTGTTGTGTTTTCTCACAGGTTGAAAACATTCGACGAAAGCACAATTACCTTCCTTTCATCATGGAGCTCCTGAAGACACTGGCAGAATACCAGCAGTTAATACCTTTGGTTGAGAAGGTGTGTTTTTTTTCTTTCTTTATGTGGTTTTCCACAACTTTTGCTTGTCCGTGCATGTTTGATGAGAACTGGAGAACAGAACTGTCCGGTGCCAACAATTAGCTTAATACATTTTAAAAGGGAAACCGAATAAAGTATTGAAATATTTTCACCAATAAGTAGTTTCAGTGACTTTAATGGGAAAAATTATGAAAAATCTTGGTCAATGAGAAGGATCTCAGGAAGGAAAAAGGACATGCATAATGAAATTGCCAGATATTTCTTTAACAAAACATTGATCACTGCAGTGAAACCATATTTTACTGTTGATGTTAGAGGACAGACGCAATGTGTCACAAACATGCCATGCCCGGGTCATCATTAACACTTCATTATTTTTGTTACAGAATGCTTAAGGTGCCTTTTAATCAGCTACAGTAATTACAATGAAATGTGTTCAAAGTACGTGCACAGATTTGGTGATTGGAGTCACAAAACAAACAGGATTCTTTGGTCATTCTTGTGTAAATTCTGGACACTAATGAAAACATGTCTGGGTTTTTCTCACAAGGCGAAGGAGAAACAGAGCGCCAAAAAAGCCCAGGAGGCCAAGTGAACAACAACATCATACTTCAGCAGAGAAGCCAACACACACACACACACACACACACACACGCACACACACACACACACATCTAGAACCCTGCAGTCACTCTTTCATCACTGAGCCACATACAGAACCTGTACATCATCTGTCGGATTCATAGACTACCGGTGGTCTGCAGCACTTCGTCACGGTGGCATCCTGTGAACCATCCAGACATGAAGAACTGCACTGCAGCTGTAGCAGAGAGACTGTCCATGTGTGTTCATCAGCTCGAATGCATGATAGAAGGAAAGATGTGCTCAAATTATGTTCTGTCTTATTTTCATAATAAAATGTCTAGATGTCACAAGAGATGATCTCATCAAGGATCGAGCTGATTTATTTGTCTTTATACAACACTGGGTTGCACAATAAAATTTCACACAGGTAAAATATATGAAGTGAGGTTTGAAAAAAAATAAGCAAAATCAGTCCACTCGGTAGTCAGATGTAGTGGTGGATCTTTGCCACCACCTAGTGGTAAAAGCAAGGAAGGACATTACAAAAAGTCACCTCCTACCTTTCTTTTTAATCCAATGCAAATTAATTTGTGAACCTACAGTATGTCTTTGGTAAAATGAATATCAAACCTTTTTTTTATTTTATTTAGTTAATCAGGCAGTCTCATTGAGAATAGGATCTCTTTTAAAACCTTATCTAAAAATCTTGCATTCTGTGGTCAGTTGTTTGACCTCACAAGGGAACATTAACAAGCTGCAAAGTCCTTGTAAGTGCATCATTCAGAAATTACTGGTACGAGGTTAGTTACTTTTGCGTTCTTGGATGGGTTCCCATTGCAGTATGTGCACGTTTTGAACATGTCTAGTGGCCTCTGATTGGTCTGAACATCAACGCCTGGTTTGCACGTAACAAAGCAGCCATACTTGCCTGACTTACCGGTTGTTCTTGAACACAGCATGCAGCTTGCGTCCAGTGTAGTTTGACGCATCTGCGGTCTATCGACCAAAGCAGAACGTGGACCTTTTCTATTTTTGTCTCCAGTGTTTACACACACACACACACACACCTTAAGTACTTGTTGGATCTGATCCCAGTCGTCTGTTGCCAAGATCCTCATGGTAACAAATGAAAACTCAGGTTTTACTACCAGCTCAGAGACATAGAACAGTGTCTGTTTTATTATCCCATCTGAGATCAGGCCACATGGATGAGCAAACAAAACTTATTCACAGTGACAGTGTTCCCATGCTGCAGAGTGTTAATGAATACATTCCTTGTCTCACTATACTTCACTATGCTTTTGTCATCATACAGCGCAATTATCACAGTCTTTTCATTGCTACTTTATCCTTTACACTTGGCTAATGTCACACAACATAGGCTGTATGGTGGGGTAAACGAACAGTGTTGCAGACATTGGATAAAAAATTAAGAACTAAAAATAGCTGTGTAAAAAAGTCTGCTGCGTAATGGAATGTGTGCAGCGTAGGCCTACTTTGAAGGTCAAGGAAGGTTTATTTGTACAGCTCATTATAACGTACAGTGTCTGAAAAGACTTTTAAGGCCCATAAAAACAGGAGAACTTTATCCAGACAAGGAAAAAGCACTTCACAGGTAACATAAAGGCACAATTAATTGTCCTAACTGTCTTTGCCTCTGGTCATTTTTTTTGGTTAATCATCTAGTCTATTTAAATGTCAGGAAAGAGACGAGATGACCTGAATTTCTTTTTGTTTCTTTCTTTCTTTTTTCCTTGGTTTGACC
This sequence comes from Scatophagus argus, assembly GCF_020382885.2. Lineage (NCBI taxonomy): Eukaryota > Metazoa > Chordata > Actinopteri > Scatophagidae > Scatophagus > Scatophagus argus. The sequence continues at coordinate 3,300,015 of NC_058498.1, read as the reverse complement.
AACAGTCTCAATTATACAATGAAATAAAACAGAATAGCAGTAAAGTTGAGCAGCTGAAGCCAGCAGATGTTTGTCTTTTTTTGATAAAGAAAGTTATTGAAAGAAAAATGAAAGAAACTTTGGGACAGACAGTTCAAAGAGAATTCCCCTCTCTCTTGACTGCCAGGCATGCAACAGGTGACATTTACAGAAATGAAAATGAAAATTTAATGGTTACCCAGCCATTAGCTCTTGACAAACCTCACTTAAGTCCATAGATGTCATCTTCATTGTGCACGAAGGGGATAGACAGATAGATAGAATGCCTTTATTGTCACTATACACATGTACAATGAGATTAAAAGCCAACTCCACAGTGCAAACAGTGAATGAAGTAAGAATAAACAAAACAATATAAAAATAGATATGGTGCTATTTACAGTGTTAAATGGATGATGGCATGATGGTACAAAGTTTCGTGCCGTTAATGTGGCTTAAAATCTTATTACAATAATTTCAATATCAAAGAAAATCACTTATTATTAATACATTTGCACACATACTTTCTATCAAGTCTGGGTCTCGTAACATCAATGTTTGGATCTAACCTGCAGACCAGCTGAGCATACAGTTCTGGAGGGCTGCTGGTGTAAGAGATGATCTCATTACACCACGACAGCAGGCCACAGGTCTGAGGAGAGAGCAGGAGCTGTCAGCCTGACAGGAGCAACGTCCGGGCGTCTGGACACTGTCAGCCTCTACTACGAGTTCACGGCTGGAAACGGCCTTAGTATCAGAGGAGGGGAGGACTCTCTCTCCTGTCAGCCAAGGTGTCCTCTCTCCTTCTGCACTTCAAACAACTTTAAACATTGTTACAGTGCGGGAACTCGGCTGTGATGACGTGTCCCCCTTCGGCTGCACAAAGAGGAATGAAATGTTCCAGAAAGATGAGGAATGTTGTTTTTGTTGTGTAACAGAACATTAAGCACATTCTCTTCAACAATATGTTGGCGTGTACAGAATGTGGATGTGTCTGACCTTTCTGCAAACTGCATCACATTTACATCAAACCATTTCAAGCTTGGTATTTAAGATCGATAGTAATTCACAATCAATGCAAAATACATTTTCTGAGTTGCAGAATGTTGCATCACTTTGCTTAAGCATTAAAAGAGATGTTTTCGGGCTGTCTGAGCCACATATTACCACATGCTGGTGCTGTCTTAAACAGTGAAGCCTGTGTGGAAGTGAGACTTGTGGAGACCAACAGGAAGTTAATAGGAGGCTGAATATTGGACTTTCAGTGTGCAGGTGGACAGAAACACAACTCCAAATGAATGATATTGTTACTCCGTATCTGCTAGATGTGTAAACGAGCAACAGTTTGCTAAAATGTCAGCCATATTAGCTTTGAAGGTCATAATCTGTTTGTGTTTAGACCTTGTTTCTGCTGTTCCCATGTAGACAAAAATCAATGATGACTTCAGAATTCAGTTCAGCAGTAAAAGGTGGATATTTGAATTGGGGGTAAACTGGGCCGTGAGATTTTGGATCTTAATTGGTTAAACTTCCCAGATGTCAAGACTGAACTTTGATTTTTAAATAAGTCTGATGTTTCAGCATTGAATTCAGAAATAAGTGGAGACATTTCAGCATTTAAGAATGCATTTTATTTCTTGAGCAGTCCAGCTGCCCCAAACATAAATTCACATTCAGCACATACAGTATCACATAATATACAAAACATAACATTCTCACACTGATTTCAGACCAAATGCAGTCTTTGGTGAAAACTCTGAATATCGTTACATAAATTAAAATTGCACTTTTTTTCTTTACGTAAACAGATCCAGCAGAGCAATGTGGCAATGAAAACCAGGGTCATATAAGAAGTTCTGTGTATATGACAGCTGTACAAAGCTTTAAAGTGGACTTCAGCACAGAAATACATTCTAACATGCTGTCTGTTCGGACAGACATCAAGTCTTTTATAGCTTTGAATGCAGGTGCACTCCAGCAGCTTTTCCAGCAGCTTTCCTTGAACTGCATCACTGCTGAAAAAATTCTCATAGTGCTATAAAGAAAACGCAGGTAATGACCCAGAGAAGAAAATGTGACCTCTTAATCCTGGTGAATTGCTCTGCTTGCAGCAGTGTATTGCATTCAGCCTCGTCATCTGAACGTCATTGCCAAAAGCTCTCAGCAGGACGGAATAAAAATGGCTTCAGTTTTGCATTTTCCACACTTGCTGATAATGTTTATACTCAGGATTTGCATTTGCGTCTATTACCGAGGTATCGCCTGGGATGAACATCATCAGCGGTCAATTCACACAGTCACAACGGTAAACAAATGACTTCAGGACGGGCCGTCTCGTTTGACTAGGACTTAACATGCTTGCCTTCCCTCCTGGCTGCTTCACACAGCTCTTTGTAGAGGTCAGAGTGGAGAAACCTGGGGTAGGAGTTGTTCTCCATCAGGCTGTAGACTTTCCGCTGAGCTGCCAGGAAGCTCGTCGCAGTGGGCTCACGGAGGTTCTGGACGATAGCATTTTTGGTGTGGAAATCCAGGTTTATCTGTGACCAAAGAAACAGCCGCTATGAGTCACTGACATCCCTTTTTTAATGTCTTGTGTGATTATTGACCTCGAACGTACATAAATTCTGATTAAAATAGGTTCAAACTAATTAATAAAACAATCATTTAATTGCTTTGGTGCCCATGTTAGCTGTTACCTCTTTGGGAGCTTCACTTCTAATGAAGTCCTCATAAATGCTGTTGGCCTTGGATGCCAGGTCTTTGTGGGATGTGTGCTTGCTGAACTCTTCACAAGCCATCCAAAACTCAATGTTCTCTTCGCAGAACTCAGACTTCAGGAAGACAAAAAAGGCAGCTTTTCCAACTGTGGGAGGGGAAGAAAGTGAAAAGGAAGTGTTAAGGATGAGGCTGGCAACGTAAGCTGAGGGACATGTCGGTGTTTGCCCATTAATGTGAGGTAAAGTAAGAGCAAAGTCATTACAGCCTGTGTTTTATTGAGGCCAATAAACTGCCTTCAATTGGCACACAGTTACCGTGTGACCTTTGAGGGTGTTTTATGTAATCACGTAGCAGTGGTCCAGTGAATGATACTTACATTTATTACTGAGCAGTGCGTCAAGTGACTGTGCCCATTGGTTCACGTCATCAGCTGTTGGCCTGAGGGTAAAAAAGAGGGAGCGCTTTAGAGATAATTACAGATGAGGCAACTGCTGCTTTGAGCTGCAAGTTTGAAACATTTCAGAATTTCGATTCAATTTGAAAACTATGCTGCCTTGCAGAAACTCCTCCTCCACTGAATTAACATAATTTACTTGTGATGCAAAATCAGAGTAATCTGGTTTGGTTTTGTGTGATGACAAAACAGTGTATAAATATCATATATACACACTCAAGAAATGAAGTTGAATGAGATGAAACATAATTTAATTATATTATTAACTAAATAAACTACAACTAGCACAAAGCAAGAAGACATGCATAAAAATGAAAGGTCTTACCTGTAAGATCTGTTTTTCAGCATATGGAATATTGACTGGGAGGAATTTGTCTTCAAGAGAAATGCTATTCTGTTTCTCCAGTTTTTCCTCCTGGGGAAAAAAATGAATTAAAAAAAAATCACTCTTCAGTATTTTATGGCAGAGTAATATCTTTTGCAAGCTCACCACCAGAAACGCTCTTATTAAACAGCACATTAACTTACTTTATTCCCTTCTTCTCTGTGGACAGGTCAGTGGGTTTCATACAGTCAGTGAACGCCATGTTTTGGGATGACACACTGCTAAGGTTCTCTCTCATGGTTCAATCTGCTCTCCCTCTCCCTCTTGACTTGTCAGGCAACTTTATAGTTTCTCTCCAGCCACAGAGCGTGACGGGCGAGAGGCGGGCCTGCACTGACAGGTCTTTGATGTGATTGGCTCCTGCTGTGTAAACACTGACTTGCCCTGGTATGACTCTCAGGGCCTGAGGCAACGATAGGCTGTCACTGGATAAACACCCCCCCCTCAATTTCCTGCGGGCTTCCATTTTTAAGGTCAAGATATGACGTACACGGCAGTGTCAGTGCCCTTATTCCTAAAATAAAGTTCTGTGATGGAAGTTTTCTCTCCTCTCTTCAGTGTTTTTCTTTCTTCTTTTGCACTGTGAGAGCACTTTGCAAAACTGTGGCAGCTCTGTGCATTAATACGTTTGCCTTCTCCTCTCGCAGGCACCACGTACATCACATCAACTGGTCATAAAAGTGCTCTTTCCGTTGTCACACATGTGACCTTCTCTGATGTACAATTGATTCATTGTGACTGTGCAACACTACCTGCACTGTTCACATTCAATGAATGACTCACACAGGGCGTGATTCCTGAAGGCACTGCCGGTGTCACGATGGCATGTCGAGATATGACAGGTCTTCACAAAGATGATGCAATATCCTCTTGACTACACCTATTAATGGATGTCTAAAAAAAGAAATGTCAGCCCTGCTCACTAAATTGTTTTACATTCCTATCATACTGACTTTATTTTGTAAAAAAGCTTTTGATAGAATCACATGTTTTGTCGTCAATGGTGATTTTTAGATCAATGATGTCTGTGCATCATTTGGTGGAACTGGGTCAAAGAAGTGTCTTTTTTAGGCATCAAGGTTAACTTGTTATAACAGCATCTCAGGCACCATATTTCAGAGTGTAGTTTGGAGCAGCTTCTGTCAGTCAGCAACACTTCAGTAAAGGAACTGACCATTTATAGCAAAATTCATAAGTTAAGTCATAAGATTTGGTAGAAAAGGCTTTGCTCTTTGAGGGAGCTCAAAGTATCCTTTGCTGCTAGGAGAACTGATCCCCCATCAACAAACACATGCACGAACCTGAGATCTTATTAAAGTCAACAGTACCACAGGCTTCAACACCACAGGAGGAGGTCAGAGGGAGCTGAGGCATCAGGTGTGCTGGCATGAGGGTGTCAGTGGTCACACTGAGAGCTGTACACTAGTTTATCTCTATTTGTATTTAGCTTATAAATTCTTTTTATTTTTTTATATTCTACTTATTGCTCCCGGGACCTGAGTCCTAATTTCGTACCATAAACAAGTTCCTTGATCCTTGATCCTTGAATGTTACTGGTCAGCTGGTAGCCAAGCTACTGATGATCAGTAAATGAAACTGAAGGGCATGACTGAAGTCGCTGAAAGTGTTCCGGCCACACAAGCCCGACTTCAGTGCTCTGTTTGAAATCTCAGCTGTCTTAGCTTTATGTAACCCAGACATCTAAAAAATGTGACTCTCAACCAGCTGTAACTCAGCTTCAACCTTGACATGTTGAAAGTCTTTCGTCTGTTAAAGACGCACTGACATCTTTGGTAACTTTGGTACTGAAGTGCCCCAAAGCTCTTTTTGCTAATAAAGACGCAGAGCTACAGTAGCAACATTTTTAGTGTTCATTTGAGCGTGATTTCCTGTGAGTGACAAGTGGTAAATGTATGTCCATTTTTCCCTCTCCTTTGGGTTGTTTGGATCTCTTAAGATGGTAGCTGTTTGACTAACCTCTTCACTAACCTTGTCTGCTGTTTCCTGTAGGGCGAGTAATGTGAACTCAGTTCATCTGAACTCTCTTGGTTCTTTTATTCCCCCTGCTAAAAACAGCAACACAGTGCTGCTGGAAGTGGAAGTGATGGGCTAGAAAAGATGAGCCAGTGAATCAGAAGACTGTGACAAGCTTCACAGAACTGCAGAACCTGTCAGTTCACCACTACATGTGACTGTTTTCACTTCACACTCACAACTTATATGTATATTTGTAATACAAAAATGATCATTAATAGACCCACATCATTCAACAGATTCACCTGTTTTTTTTCACTTTTTATTTTTTTTAAATTACAAGGACACTGACACTAAATAAGTGAATGTAATCTTTGGCAGAAAATGTTTGTTATGCCAGCTTTTCAGGAGAGAAATAACTATCAGCTATCTAAAATATATTCTTGAAGACATCAGTGCACAGGCACAGGCGATCAGGTTAATGAAACTTGGCAGATGCAGTGAAAGGAGCTGTGTCTCCTTCAATGTACAATGCGTTTTTTAAAAGATGTAGCAGGATATCAGATGAATCAAGTGTGTAATCTTTGTACAAAACTTAAACCTGCAGGTCCGGTTTTCATACACAGTAGATGAGTAAGCCACACTGTCTTCACTGAGCACCGGTCCTGCCATGTTTCCATTCAGTCACTGTTTGCACACAAAGCGGTGTTCATGAAAATGTTTGTCATGCTGTTATTGGTACAGTTTGTCTCTGTGATACCGAGAGTAAACAGAAATCCAACATAGTCACAATAATAAATGAATAAAGTCACATTAAGCTGTGTATTCAAGCAGAAATTAAATGTGCAAAAAATGACGGGTAGAAATGAGAAAACATTTGCAACACGTGATGAAAGCATGCCCAACAATCGGCATTTCATCTGGAAAAAAGTCATTTCCCAGCAGTCTCTGCTTCAGAAGCCTACCATTTAAGCACTGTGAACTCCTCATTCCAGTAACAGTATAGTTTGACATCGACATCACATCCCAAAAACACCAAAAGGGCATTTCTGCTGAGGAACAGAACACACATATGGAACAGTCACAACTTGTTCTTGATTATCTGAGCTATAATGTGTCTGCGTCACCTGCGGCGTTGTGTTGTGATTATCCCTGCTCTCCTTTTCTGTCTGCTGCACCGGTTTGGAGCTGTGCTGGGTGTGCTCGTGTGTTTATTATGATGTGCAGACTGTGTGTAAGCAGTCGTCTGTTTAGAAGTGGATGGAGAGCAGAGCCAAGTTTCCACCAAGGCACGAGGTCCATCCAGGAGGCCTTACGCAGACGGTGATTCCCAGCACTGGCTCGCAGAGTTTGTCCTCTTTGTGTTTTGAAGCTGTGATATTCGTAAAGCCTGGCTGCACACTTAATCCTTCGGTGGGTTTCTGTTTTTTGCTTAACGCGTGCCTAAAGTTAGCTGACTCTTCAAGTGCTTAAAGAAAGAAGCAAACAACACCGTGGCCATCACAGGAGGCCACCAGCATGACTTTGACAGGGAGGGACATGGCTGCAGGACAGGAAGAGTTGATAATCAACACAGCTATTGTTTGTGTGTTTACTACACAAACTACTTTGGCTGCTGCACACTCAGTCCAAAACAATTAGGAGGCCAAAAGAAAGTAAAGAAAAGCAATGGTGAGTAACCACCGTGAAATGGATTTTCCATACTGGCAACGAGCCGTGATTAAAGTTCAACTAATAAACGTGGGATAAAACCCCAGCAGGACAGCTGGGCCTGATGTCTGCACATTCATTCTGCAATGCAACACTCAGGCTCCTCTCATGAACAATCCAGGACAGCTGAACTGTTAACTGAAATTTGCCTTTCTGCATAATTTGAATATTTTCATTTAAGAAATTCCAGATGTGAAATGTAGTTTTTTGACAAGTGCGGTAGAATTTCTGCACATGGAAACAAATCAAGACACATGAACTGTATTTACCCCTTCACATGTGAATTCCAGATCTGTGATTGGCTAATTTCAAATGTGAACTATATAGGCATTTTTAAACTTGAGAGAGATGTGATGAAAGTAAGCCCTGCGTTGTGTAATCACTAATAAATGAATCTTGCACTTCTAACGGCTCCATCTTCTTACAGGTTGAATGGAGATGCACACACTAAATGACACATGCGCTTCACTAACTCCACACGTCTCCCATTTACGCAGCCTCTAGGACACAGAGGTCACCATGTTTGAGGGGGAGACTGAGTAATCCTTCCAGCAGTGTCACAGTTCAAATGTACATTTTTAAGCTGCTTTTAAGTAAATTGCAACAAATGTGAAATGTCATGATAGCAACAAAAAACTGCTGGAGTGCTGTTTTATTGACGCTGTCATTCTAATGCACAAAGAAATGAAAACTGATCTTAGAGACAGTTCAAGGAAGAAAACAGAACATAAACAAGGAAACTACTAAGTATCCGGAGTTTTTCCTTTTTATATTTAATTGCCTGTCATTCCAAAGTTTGACTGATGTCTGTTGGCACAGGGTTTGTACCATTTTGTGTTCAAAATACAACATGTTATTTACAAAATTAATTTCTTGTGTAAGTCCAAACAGAAAAGGCAGTGTAACAGTGGAATTTAGCATTTATTCATTTTGGATACTATAAGTGTGTAACTGGGACCAGACAAATACAGAGACCTTGCAGCCACACAAAAGGAAGCAGGTTGGACAGAAAGATCAGCAGAACTTTCCGCCAACACCTGCATCCTCGTTAGCATGACTGAGTGTATCACCTGCTTACCCGTCTGAGTCTTTGCGGTCATGTGAAGCATGATGACTTGATGACTTGTAGTATCTCCTTCAGGCCTCTTCCTGTGTACGCACACTGTATACTGAGACCAGCAGTGGAGAACGCTTGTGTGTTTTGGCTTGACTGTGAACTCCCTTCCTTTGCTTTACAGTGGCAGGCAGGCTAAGACAGGAACAGTAATAATTCCTGCCCAGGGCAGTCCTTGGTTCTGGGATGACAGCACAGGTTGGCTGATACATGTTCTGTTTTGCTGGGTTGTTTTGATGTTATAGCTGGCAGTACAATTTCTATCTTTTTGACACTCTTCTAGGCATACCGAGGTTGCTGAAGGCCGAAAGTGAAATAGAATACAGCTGTGTACTGCGACCATTGTGTATCAGCACAAACAGAGCCCTCTAACCTCATCACCTCAATGGCTGACTTGGTAGATGCAGAATCAGGTCACAGCAAGTCTTATGTGATGGTTCAATGGAAGGAAAATACTTTTCCCGTTGAGAAGATTTGCAAGTTGCAGCTTGTACCATACTCTGTAGGAGAAAGAACAAATACCTGAACACATTATCTTTTATTCATGTGTTTATTCATCCACTCGTTTTTCAACTTCTTATATCTTGCAAGGATAAAACTCACTGACTGACTTCATTGATCCACGGGGGACCAGGATCTGGTCAGTCAACAACACATAAAGGACAAATCACACCCATAAAATACACACTAAAGGAAATACAAGAGGTTATATTGCTCTGGGGCCAGCCAAAGCTAATAAAGATTCCCTGACACTAATAAAATATCAAACCACTAAACACAGAAGCATTTCCTAAGTTGATCAAATACAGGACAGCACATAACCAGCCCAGAAATGTAAAAAAGCCCCTTCAAAACTACTGCTATTCCAAAAACAAGGCCCACAGTCAGTATCCACGCACATACAAGATGAAGTCAGCTGAGAGACCAAAAGACTTCCTGTTCTGTGCAGCATCTTCAGGTGCAGGTTTAGCAAAAGGTCGGTGTGTTTGCTTTTATCGTCAAGGGCGACCCACAACTCAGCCCTCACCTCCACCCCTCTCTGGACTTTCTCGTTTTGTAAAGTTCATCGCATTGTGCAGGTGCTCTGATGGTCTGATACTGATGTGTGGATGTGTTTCCTTTGGAGGTACATTAAGATCCGGAGTGTCTCGAGTCAGGCATGCTTTTACACACACGACACTCCACTTCTGCTTGTCTCACCACCACCCTTATGCTGTAATCTTTATTATCTGTGTTTATTATCACAGGGTGTGCGTCCCCAGGTGCAACCCCAAAACCTTGCAGTACATTTATAACGTAGTTCATCCTCCTCCTTTGTTCTGTACTTTTTTACACTGTTCTGCCCCAGTCTGGGTCTGCCTCAAAGCATCACCATTTTAAGTTGACTACTCGTATTAGAAAGCAAACCCTCTTGCATTCTTTCTTGTCAGCATCTGCCCTTCGCTTTATCGCAGTGCGTGAAGGCAGCGTACTAGAAGTTGAGCAGGGTAGGCCAGAAAGGAAAGACACTGCAACACTCCCACAGCAAGTACATTTAATGATTTATAGGGTCCGTTTCTTATAGTTTGATTCCTGAATCATCACTGGTTTAAACCTTCTCAAATAACTTCTGTTTTCAAACATTTTTAAAATTGATGTTTTTATTGTTATTGTTACTCAGAAATGACAGATGAACACTGCAGGCTGACAGGCATCTATAAGTTACACATGATTACAGTTGCTCATGTAGCTGAAAACACTCTCAAAGCCACCAAATCATTTTTGTCCTTGTCTGGCGTCTCTCCTAGTGTCTCCAGCCTGCTGACTCACCAATTGGCAAACTTCTTCATACAGAAAATCATCAACCGCTACAGTTAAATTAATAAGATAGGCACTTTAAAATTTGCAGTGTTTACCTTTCTTGCCCGCTTTAGTCAGAGGGACACTCCCATGCAACGTGGCAAAATGAAAACTGTGGCCTACTGTCGCCAGCCAAGCAGTGGTGCTTTCCAGGGAATTCTGAAACCTGATAGGAAGACAACTTTTTCTAATGTGCCAACTAAGCTACCAAATTACCCATTGAATGTTTCCTATAAAGGATTCTTTACAATGATGTAAGGTTTCACAGGTTTAGCAGCTTCTACTCTAAATTACTTTAATTGACCCCTTGATGTTGAATAGCCAGTGGTTTAGAAGAAGCAGGAGTTCTTTTCTTGGAATTCCTCAGCTGATTGGCAGGTGGTGTGCAGAGTGAGCCTGTAAACAGCTTAAAATCACACTGTAAAAGCAATAAAAACATGGAGGCTCCAGCTACGTCCAGCCAATGGTGATCCATTTTTTAAAATGTACCAGTCTGTGGATCATGAAGCGAAAGCAAGTAGCGACTACTTTACTTTGTCACTTACTACTAAAACATCAGTGTTCCAGTTGCATTGAATGTGTGTTGAATTGCAGCCAGCATGTATCAGTTTTATTGTTGGCATTGTGACTAATATCACAGGGAGTGCACAGCCAAACCATGTGCATCCTCCCTTTTAGTAGCTGACATTAAATAATTCACACTGCCTGTAACGATAGAAAATAAAAATACATTAAAACATATCAGGACCAGTTTATTGGTATGTAGATGGAAGCTCCACCCATCAGAAGTTGTAGAACCTACCAATTATAGGAGTAAACTGCATAACAAGGATGTTTTTTCGCCATTTTGCTGTCTTTGATGGGGGAGCGGTTGATTAAATCACAGGCTGTACCTGAGCAGTAAATCACCTGCAGATGTGTCACAGTCCTGCAGCATGCAAGACTCAATGACTACAAAGCTTCAACTGTGGATGTTGCTGCAAAGAAGCTACAGACTCTACAATGTGGAGGCTTCACACATGTTCAACCTGGCAGCACAGAAGATCTCTACAGTCAGCACAGTTTCAAGGTGGACACCCAATATTAATGTCACTGACTCAGCATCTGTCCAAATGTGAAATCTGGCCACAATCTGCTCTCCTGTTTCTGAGTTATGCTGTTGAATGGACACAAAGCATTGTGATATCACAATGAAACTGAACTTTGGGGTATAAAACATCATCATTTCATTTTATCCAATTAGACATTTGTGTGGAATTTTGTCATAATTGCTGCATGAAGTCTTGAGCTACAGCCACCTTTTGACCACAAAAATGTACCAATTCATCTTTGAGTCCAAGTCCACATTTGTGCCAAATGTGTGTTCCTGAAAAATGACATTCACGAGAATAGGACAGACGGACAACCTCAAAACATGATTTCTTTGGCCCAGGCATTTCAGTTGCACAAAATCATACAATCTGGATATGCGAAAGAAGAAAGGGTTTTGGGCTGGCAGTCTAAACAAGGCCTGAACAAGTTGAGATAAAAGAGCTTCAAATGTATTTCATTTCAGAATAAAATGCATTTTTCTTTTTAAATAAATCAAACCATGTTTCTACTGAGAAAAAAGGGGGGATTAATGAGAGACTCAAGTCTTTGTGTGTTTTGTTTTTTTGTTAATCAGTTCAAATGGAGCCTGTTCAGCTGGACAGCATTCCACTGAGGAACAGAGGAGACCGAGCACTGTCAGGCCGTGTTTTACTCGTATTTCAAATGACTCGGGATGTGTGTTTGTATTTTGGAGAATTACCCTAATAAAGAATGAGAGCAAACCGTATTTAAGAAGTTCTGCTAAAACCTTCATTACTGTGTTGTAGATGAGTACGAGTCTGTCCATCATCTGCAAATGAAGAGCGAGACGCTCTTTGTGGGTGTCCTATTCTGTTTTATACCTACAGCTTTGAACCGTATTCGTTTTGACTCACGTTTGAATGACTGTAAGCAACACAAACAGATAGCAAATGAAAATCTTATCATCACTTCTGGTGAATAGTACAGTGTTTCATTATTCTGTGGTTATGTTTCAGAGAAAATCTCATTTCTCACAATGACTGATTTTCATAAGAAACTGGAAGTCCAGGCCTTCCTGTTTCCAAAACAGCACATTATGCACCTCATTTTCAAGTCAACAGATGCTATTCAGTGATTAAAATAAAAGATAACAGGAAACTTCCAAGCACCTAATATCTTTTCTCTGATAACACCAGGATCCCTTTTACTTATGTGCCATAAATTGAAATCCAAAGCCACCAAACTAGAGATGTATTTGCTTTGAAATATTTTGTTACAGTGGGTAGATTATCTTCTCATTTCTCTATATATCCGTACTCGCGTTCTCATTTCTAAACCCCTAAATGCTGAGAATGTTTGAATATGAGAGACCAGGAGCTCTATTTAAATATAAAAATACACTGCTTATATTCTTTGTCACAGTGCGGGATTGAGTGTTACCGCTTGCCAACAACTGTTCTGTAGTTGCTTCTCCGTAACACTGAAAATAAGTCTTCGGCCCACCAAAACTTGGCACTGCCTTCATGTTTCCATGCTTATGTGGTGGAGTATTGCTTTAAACATATAACAGACAATCATTATGCAAACATCCCATTAATTTTCTAATGCTATGTTTTAAGATCTATTTCTCTGCAAATGTGTTGCTGTATTCTTTAAACAAACCACAAGACAAGAATTCACCAAAAGCTGTGATGTGAAAAACCAGAGAGCAGATAGCAGAGACTTTAGTGTGAGGCTGTGTGTCTGTGTGTGTGTTACTAAAAAAATTCCCTTTGTTCCAAGAAAGTAATTGAAATAATTTAATGTCATTCAAATCACTAACATTTTAACAAGCACTGAAGCATTTGAACACTGCAACAAATCCTCTACTCAAATGGTGACAACTGACAATAAATAACACGTCGTTTAACCTTTAAGTTAACTTAACTCCTAAGAATACATTCAAACAACATGCTTTAAAAAGCAATAACAATGAATATTCTCAGGGTATACAAGGAGTTTTAACATCCTGTCATGCAAGGTGATATGTCCTATCTCTATAGTAATCTCACTCAAATAGTTTATCACATGAAATTACAACTTTTGACACTTCAGTGCTGAAAGAACTTGGAAATTAGAATAAGACTAAAACAACAGCCAGTAGTCTTGTGCTAATGAAGTATGATCAGACGGCTGTAAATGGGAGTTTTGTTACAATTCCACACACACAAAGAAGTGCATGATTATATTTTGTTATTATAAAAAATATATTTATCCAGGATTTTTCTTGAAAAATGATACACCTTAAATATATTGAATATTGGCAGAAAATATCAGCCATAGGCAGCTTAAGTCAAAATTAAAATATATCTATATATCTCAGTATCAGTTTAGAAACACCCCATTTAAGTCCAATCTAGAAAAGAAAGAAAGAAAGACAGAAAACCCTCTTTTTAAAGTGTTCCAGAATGCCTCTTGCTGAACCAAATGGCCTTCTGCAACCCTTTAGTCAGGATGACGTATCATTATTGAGTCCTCTGTCCGTTATGGATTTGTTGGCTCTCTTAGTGCTGTCATTAGATAATTGGCCAACTCTTATTACGACAGCTTATTCTGTGTCAGTGGCAGTTTAAAACTACAACTAAATTCGCTTTCTCTCTCTCTCAGAGACACACACACACACACACACACACAACTAACTGAGTGTGACCGTTGCATCTTACATCCTCTATCTGAACAGGAAACACCTCTGCAAAGAAGGCCAAAGGAGGTCCGCCGCATAGTTTGCTTACGCATCTCCGCCGTCAGAGTGAGCGTCAGTCACATCACTGATTCATTCACTGTCAGAGTGGTCAATTTGCCTACTTACACAGGCTTATCATCCGCTGCAAACACGCACTACTACAGGGTCACTGTCATTAAGGCTGATCGTGTTTAATCTTCTTCTTGTTACTTAGTCCTCAGGTGTGAGGTACTCAGTGTGGAGGTCTTCCCGGGATGAGACTAAGGCACAGTTTGCTTCTGGATCTAGTGACAACTCTGAGGTGTGAGGCCTCTGTATGTGTCCATGTGGCGTGCAGGCTGACCCTCCTTCCTTCTTTGTTGCCAGCCCTTCCTCACAAAGGAGCTCAAACATTCCAGTTATGGGTTTCATGTCCGTTCTTTCTCAACCTGATTCATCCTTTCGTGGCGTCGGCGGCGAGGTTTTCCAGGAGAGTTCTATAAATGTCTGAGCGGAGGAACCGCGGGTATGAGTCTCTTTCCATCAACCCGTAAACTATCTTCTGAGCGTCGTCAAAGCAGTGCATGGTGGGAGTCTTGACGTTCCTTTTGATCTGCTCTCGGGTGTGATAGTCAATGTTGATCTGGAATGAGGCAGACAGATAGGAATGAGGTGACTTGAGCCAAGAGCAAGAGATCTGAGACATTTGAGCAGGCACTTTTCCTATTTGATACTCTATCAGTGCTTTTCAATTTGATGTAACAATGTAAAGGATGTAAGAAAGATGGTATCTGTATATGAATGTAAAACGTTCCTACCTCTTTAGGAGATTCTGCTTTGATGAATTGTTCATAAATCTTTTTGGCTCTTGACGACATTCTGAATGAAGACTTGATCTTCTTGTAATCCTCACAGGTGAGCCAGAACTCTATATTCTCATCGCTGTATTCAGATTTGAGAAAGTTGCGAAAAGTCGCCAGTCCATCTGAGGAGAAGGGAAAACACACTAAGCGTAAGGCACAGATAACACCCTCTTTCAGCTTTATTAAAATCTGATCATCCTTGTTAAACTCTTATTCTCAGAAAAATAATGTGCTGTTCTAGCAGCATTCTCGTCCTCATGGGAAAAGCAACCTACATTTAGACTCGAGAAGCCTTTCCAGTGACTGTGACCATTGTTGGGTATCTTCTAAACTTAGCCTGCTGGGAGAGAATGCAAGTTAGATTACCCAACCAGCATCAAATTTGGGTAAAATAAAGATGGGGTGAATTGCAAGGGCTTCAAAGACACAAAAGAAGTCTAATCAAGAAAGCATAGCAGATGTGCTTATCAAGTTCATGTAAAAATGTCAAAACCATGGGATATGTTGGCATGCGTGTGTGCTGTGCCAAAGGAAACATGGTGTCCCTAGTTCATTTGAATCCTTTCATGATGCCATAGATGGAAATGATAGGAGCAGGCTGGCTATTTTAAAACTAAAATGTATGCAACACACTCCATAAGTCTCCTTACCTCTCAGAGCTTGACGAGTGTGAGAACATGCACTGGAGTCGGCACATAAAGTTCTTTCCACTGTGTAGAGATAAGAAATGCATGAATATATCCCCGTTGGATTTACTGGTGTTAAATTAGTTTCAAGTGATTCGGTCAAAGCATGTTGGGCATGTTAGTAATAAGAGAAGACAGCATGTAGTGTAGTAAAGTTACAATAACTTAAACTGCCTTCAGGAGATACAATGAAGCATCGCATTATTCCTATGTGTGCTTTTGTGTCTGAAAGGTTTGTCAGGAGAGCCAAGAAAGCAAAACATCACTTTGCAAATTAAATAAATACATGAACTAAGAAAAGATTAATTTGTCCTCCCAAGTCAGCATGTCCACTGGAAAACCTGGTTCAGCATTAAATTAAGTTTCACTCACATGTTCTTGTTTCTCTTCCTGTCATCTCGGTCCATGATGAACTGCTGGGTGTTGAGTGGTTCGACGATTAGGCTGGGCATTGTTTTGTTAAGTCCACACTCTCAGGCTCTCTGTCCTGGTCATGCTGAGAGACACTTAGGAGGGTTCCCCCTGCGACACAGCTTTTTATACCAAGGTTTCCTGTTGCTACAAACCGGGGCTGCTGGGATACATCAGCAGCTCAGCCCAGACTGAAGAGGAAGCACCCCTTCCTCCTCCTTCTCCTGTTCCTCCTCTCCTCCTACCTCACTGTAAGAAACAACACATACTCAATCGGTACTGCATGCATGCCTCCCTCCTCTTGATACTTTACTCCCTATTATGTCTCTCTGCTTCCCTTCTTTTCCCTCTGCTGTTGCAGATACTGGATGAGCCAAGTAATCAGCACTCACTGTGGCTGAAAGCATGCTGTGTTCACATTATTTTTGGTCTGACAGCACAGATGCAAATTACAGTAACAGATTATGATAGGCAAATTGTGACCTTCGCACTCTGTGTGTTTTGGTTGTATGGAAAAATGAAGCCTGTTGAAGACAAATGGAAGGCTTACTCTTCTGTTCACTGGGCGGTTGGATTTCTGTCTTGTGTGAGAAAACGTCAACCTCGACATTTATTGATTCCGCAAGGGGAAATTCAAAAATGTGGCGTAAATTTGTGTAAGACAAAGCTACAGCCATATGTGAGAAAGAGGAAACAGCAAATTGATTGCAACAGAGACACAGCAAGGCAACAGGAAGTTAGAAAAAAATTCAGAATGTGATATCCTACACAATCAAACTGCAGACTGAAATCGCTTTATGAAGTGTTGAAATCTGTGTTTTCTGTTGTTTATTTGAATGCCAAATATCTTCACAAGTATAGAAAGACTTGGAAAACCCTCTGAAGGGAGAATTGTTTCCAACTCGACTACAGTTTTTGGATTGGCAACACTAAGAAGTTGATGTCTTAAAAAGTGAAGTGAATTGGGGATTTCCTGAAGAATATCTGTATGCACAATTGCGTTGATACTCATTTCTGTAACCCCAACTCACCTCAAATTGAAGAAATTGTGACATGAGTGGTATGGCTGATAAAGTCAATAATGAACAAGGCCAACGTCAACATTGACTTGTACACATTTGACTAACTACAGCCTTTTACATTCAAGCCTGTTAGATGTCCACAGGACTGAGAGCTGACAAGGCTGAAGAGAAAGAACCGGGCTTGGCCAGAAGTCGAGTTGTGGTGTGAGAACTTGTAGTGAACTGGACAGTTTCTTGGCGAGTGCCTAACGTTAGCTGAAATTAGCATTAGTAGCACTGACCCTTGACATTTTGTCTTTCTTTCAAATAATTGTTGCCCTACAACATATTTTGTCAAAGTAGATGCTGCCAAAGATCAAGCTGTAGGAATTTATAGGTTTCAGTATCCGATCCAAAACTTTCATCTTATCTTTCATACAGTCATGTCTAAAAGGAGAAAAGCTTATATCAGTAGTGTTTGGCCATCCACAGGCAAGTTAAAAAACCAGCTGTAATAATGAGTGTGGAGATGTGATTATGGTTCAAATTTTGATAATGATAACTGACTTTTGGACAGTTTCTCACAGGATTGTAGATGTTTGAAGAATTTGAAAAAGCTTGACAAGGAAGTTCATATCATGCCAATTTCCCCACCTCTGCAGACCCAGCTGGGGGTAAATGTCAGGGGACCATACTAACTCCTTAAGTCAGAAACACAGTCCTTTTGCTCAGAACAACTACAACAAGCAAATGAATGTGTTTTTCCACTGACAGAACTGCCGCTGTTGTACTAATTATGTGCTGCTCGCACTGCAAGACCAGTAGGTACTGTATAGGTATCATGTCGATGTTTAAGGTTTTATCTTGTGGTTAGATGTAGGCAGTGAAGGTCCAGACAAGTGTAGCAATATGAATTAATAGCTGTGAGTTATGCTGATCACTACTCAGGCAAGATGGCATCCACCAGATAAGCCATCTCAGACCGAAAGCAATTTTATTAGAAATATTATTGATGTTCACAAAAACATAGTGTTGATAATTTTGTTTGAACTCATCCAAGTCTGTTTGTTTCCTTCTATTTAGGAATGACACAGTGTCTCTTCAGCAGACACACTCTCATATGGTGAAAAAATAATGTATATAAAGCTGCTATAAATTTAGAGGAAAACACTTCTAATGTCTCCTCCTTGCTCCACTCTATTTGTCTTTATTTATCTTTGGCAAGAAGCGTGACAGAACGCTTACACCATCTGCCTCTCACTTCACACTGGTCAGATGGGTTTCTTCTAATTTCACTGTGAGATGCATTATTAACAATTTATTCTCACTTTTCCCATATGAATGTAAAAAAAAAAGCAGGTTAAAACTGACAAGGAGTTCACATCACAAAGGCTTTGGTTAATAATTGGTATTGTGATTAAATTGGAACATTAACAGCTGAACTTGTGCAGGTTCACCCCAAACGTGGCTCCTTAGTGTCGCACCTGGCCAGTTTCTAGGTCAGTGCTCACTGGGATCAAAAAATATCTAGTTTTTAGCTGATCTAATTTAAACTGTTAACTGTTATATGGAGTCTATTTCAGTAAAGATTAAACTATTGATTTAAGCCTGGCTCTTTTACGTACTCAAAGAGCTATTCAGCTTGATGAAACGTAAATGTGATCCAGTACCGCCAACCTCGGTTTATGTTATGTTTCATTTCCCTACCAGTAAAACTTATTCTGGGTTTAGAGACAAGGGAGCATATTCTGGCAAGAAACTAAAAGTAAAATTAAAGAAAGGATTCAGAGATAATCAGAAATGTATCTGTGATATCAGAAATGTATCAGCCTGTCACTCCTGCTCACCATCTGATGCCCCAGGCCATTCTGTTATTCTGCCCTTTGGTTTGGCTTCACTGATGCTGCTTTCCCTCTTTTGCCCAAACACGGTTAGAAGTACTGAGGCGATACAAACAGTCACCAAACACTGAACTGAAAACTGTCCCTTTTTATATTTTATTGTGTGTCTACACCTTGTGCAGGAACACAGCTGTATAGACAGCAGCATGCAGTGCGTTAGCCTGTAGCATCCAGATCTTGTAGTAAACTTCCCCAAGTGTGACAGTCTTGACTAACAACGTGCCATCGACAGTACTCACTTCCTTTCCGCTACCATGGTAACCGTGCAGGGCTGTGAGAAAACAGTGACAGCTTGTGTGTGAAGAATAGTGTGCCATGTGATGCGGGACATGTGAGATCTGTCATTTATCAGGAACAACCAGGACATCCCAGTGTTCTCAGAGGCACTGACGTTTGACACTGGGATAACTGTGGTGTTCAGCTCACAAAGCTGTTTATTCTTGAATAATGTGTGACAGAAAATACGTACAGGAAGAAACGTTAAGATGACAGGTTATATTTTTAATGCTCAGAATTTCTTTTTTTCCTTTTAATGATCTAGTACAGTACCTGTTTTGAAATAAAATGTCTGCCAGTAGCAACTGTAGCAGGCACCCAAAGCAGTTAAAGGGACAGTTCACTTTGAAGTGAACTGAATAGATAGAATAGATAGAACTAGATAGTCTGCTTGCAAATAATAATAATAAAAAAATTGCCTCTTTTCAGAAATCATGACCCGGTTACCCAAGATAACCGACACACCTTGTCTGCAGTTTCATGCAGGGGCTTGCTCAAAGTGCCATCTTGTTCCACTGTGTTTGAGCAAGAAGAGCAGTAAGAAAGAAGAGCATTAACATTAGTTTTATTCAACTACTTCCACATCTGTTCAGTGTTGTCTGTTTACCGGGTTAGCTTCACGTGACATACTGGATAGCAGAAAGCAGGGCTTACTTATGATCAAATGCCACTCGTATTCTTATTACACCAAACTCTGGAGTGATGCAGAAATGATACGTGAGCGTTTTAGGGCTTACTCTACATTTCATATTTTCATATAATGCTGTTTTCTTCCAAGTACAACTCTTTCTCTAAGTAGAGCGCTTGTGTATCTCTGCCATCATTGTCTGTGGGAGATGAGATTATTCCCCTAACAAGGCAGCACATTGGGGCTGATCTGTTACGCATCACGCTGTCTGATGACTCCACTGTTGTCGTTTAAGCCCCTGAGTTATTATTAGCTTCCTGAGCACTCCTTTATAAGGCACATTTTTTAGGAATAAGGCCATTTACAGAACTGAGTGGGATCAAGGGTTACAGCAGGGTTACTTTTTTCCAGTTTGGTAAACCCTATTGCTGGTGTGTGGAGTCATCTCTGCACCTAATTAGAGGATATATCAGACATGTGACCAAAAACAGAATCTCCTTGCCGGGTGAGCTGTGGAAACTGTTCTCTTTTTTCTTTTTGACTCATGCCCATCACCACACTCAGTCAGATAAATAAAAAAAACCTGTCTCAAGATTCTGACTATATGGAAATAGTCAGAATATTAAGAACAGTTAGAGACAATAAGTGGGAACTGCCACAATCAGCTGCTGAAATTAATCCAAAACTGTTCAAGACATTTGTAAAATCCCAAATTTATTTGCCATTTCATGAAAACTAGGTCATTTTATTCTGCATGTCAGAAACAGTTAACATTTCTTGATTTGCACACTGCACATTAACTTACTAAGACCTTCAGTTAACACATACAGTATTTCAAACAACTCCCAAAGTACTGACACTTACCAACAGCATTCTTTCTCCCCTCTGTACCTTTTTCCACTCACATGCATTTCTCTTGTGGTGTTTGCCCTGCTTTATTTTCAACAACATTTCACCTCTCACACAGTGCGAAATAACTTTTCAAATTTGGCGAATAATAAAGAGAAATAGTGAGCATTAGAGAAGCAGCGCCAGTTTCTTTCTCGGGCTAAATGTACCAAAGACTCCTGGACTTGTGCTTGAGACTCAGGTAGGAATCTGAGTTCAGGAATCTGGGGCATGAGTCTCTTTCCATTAACAGGTACACATGTTTCTGGGCCTCATCGAAGCAGGAGTGTGTCGGCTTCTCCAAAGACTTCTTAATCTTCTCTCTGATGTGGTGGTCAACATTGATCTGGAGAAGAAACAAAGAAAAAAAAACACATCGTAAATCATGTGATATTCCCATCAAATATGTTAACCACATGATCACACATTGTTTCACTAGGCATCTGATAACAACAATGCTTATATCAAACCATTCTTTTCCTTAGCTGTAAAAATATATACATGTTATTTACTGTGAAAGTAGCTCAGCTTCCTTGCTGCACCGAATACCACACCACAGCATGTGTCAAAAAACAGCAATAGCTTTTTCTTTTGCTGAACTTGTAATATAGTCGACTTTTCCATCATGATCAACCTTTAAGAAACTAAATATGCAATCGCACTAAGAAAGGTGAGAGGATTATGATATTCATGCATATAAGTTGTACTGCAAAGCATGTACAAAACTCCAACAGGAAATTCACTGTATATATGCTTTATGGTGACTTTAGACTGCCACAGCTGTATTTTGCTTTGTTCATGTGCTTGAATCCATGTTTATTAGCCACCAACAGTTTGGTGCCACTTGGAGCTAGCTAAACACATGCTGACCCTGTGTACGTTTTCAATTAGCATAATTAGTAATGACAATGACAACCACTCAGCTAATTAGAATATATTAAGTCAACCCAGTTGCAAGAATAAATGTTGGCCCCATTTGTTTCTGAAAACCGTGGATATGTTGAAACTTTATGTTTCTTTGGGTTTCAGTTTTCAGTTTTGTGTTGTGACAGTGCTGAGCTTAATATCTGGTTAATTTTAGGTGCAAAAACCACTTTGTTGTGGCTTGGAAAAGATTATATTTTGGCTTAAAATACCCGTTTTATCGCCTCAGACATGCACAGAAAATGGTTTCACTTGTCTTGTTGGAAATTTTCAGATTTTGCCTGGAAAATATCTTGATGTCCACAAAGGCATCCCATATACGTGGTTTGCAGAAAAGTACAAATGCTAACTTTTTAATCTGGTGAATGTGCTGATTTAATAAAGAAAACATAAATGATTAATTATTATTACTAAGCTAATAATGACCTTCAGTGGTCAAAGTTGTTTGAGTCTAAATGGATCTGATAGATTCAAAAGGCTCATATTTTCTGAACAGATGCTCTACTGGTTTCAGATTTAGTAAAATGAATTTCTGAACTCCAGATCTTGACTCAGACGATGCATGCTCACCTCAGTGCACCAGCTCTGAGAAATGCACAGCAGGAGTGGTTGTTGTGGCATTAAGTGGTCATCCATATTGCTTCATCCACTATTCTCCTTGCTGATATGATGTGCCAGTTCTCGTGTGCTGACATAATAATACTTTATCCTCCTCTGTAATATCAATTCAGGGATATTTTTTGTATTTGGGTCTACGTTAGTTTGCCCAGTGGGCTAATAAAAGCCTATCTTATGATTTTTCACGTTTACGTATACTAAAGGGCAGAGAATAATGTTTATTAATATAATAATATAATAATAATGATTATTGATGATTATTTCTTCTGTCTGCTGGCTATTCATCTAGTTTTTTTCTCTTTCCAACGTGAAGCAAAAGCCCTGACAAACTGACCTCTCTGCTGGCTGTAGGCTGGATGAACTCCTGGTAAATCTGCTTGGCTTTCCGGCGAAGGTCATCTGGTGAGGCGGTTGACTTAAAGTCTTCACATGCGAGCCAGAACTCGATGTTTTCTTCACTGAACTCAGACCGCAGGAAGGCGTGGAATGCTGCTAAATATTCTAATGGAAAGATTTAAAAATTCGTCATTCAAATCTAATCAGAAAGATAACTATTTATTTTGTGATATGTGCAAAGAAGCGGCTTGCTGTTCTTTTTTTTTCTTTGAAGTAACATTTCTTACTTTTATCCCGTAGTATTTTTTCCATTGTTGAGCGCAGTTTATGCTCAGTCTTCCAACTGTAATTAAGAGAGTATTTTTAGTGTTCATTTTCGCTGTAATCGGCAGCTGAAAGAATGAGATGCTCATAATTGTGCAATGTATTCTACCTGAGTTTTGAAGGCTGTGTCTCATCACCTATTTTTTGAACCGTAAGGCACTGAATGTCCTCCTTATGCCTCTTTCGGTTAAGAACAATATCAGTTCTGCAAAACAAATGAAGTTAAACTCTGTACTAGTCAAACTTTCACATTTTAACAGAGTAACAAAAGAAGCCTGTAAGCCTGTCCACCTTATTCAAATCATTACTCAGGGTCTTTAGTTTGTCTTGCTTACCTTCTGGACCGCTTCACATTTTGCATCAGATCCTTAACCTCATAGAATCGAATCTTTGAAAACAAAAGTTTTGGCATTTTAACATTCCTGGTTATGTCCTCCGAGGAGCTATGCTAGTCTGTTGCTGTATCTGTAGACAGAGCTATTCCCCCCTGCACTCGCCCTTAACAGGGAAGGTGTGATACCAATGACGCCCAGGGCCTGCTGGTACAGGTATCTAAATACCTTTTGGATAAGCATACAACCCACTGCTGTGGACTCACTTACTGTTGTCACTGACTCACAGCTGTAAAATTCCAGTGGGATAGGATTTTTCTGTCACTGTAGTGTGTACAGAATGGAGTTGAATGGAGGTGAAAACTGAGTGAGTCAAGGCACCCAGAGGTAGAGAGGAGCCTGAGAAAATGTGGTTAATCAAGGTTGAGCCATGGGCAGCATGATGATGAAAATGATGATACTGTTGTTACTATCAAAAGACTCTTTCAGTCTTGCTGAAGTTGCACTAAACTCACTTTTGCCAAAAAAATGTCGGGAAAATGCTTTCTGATGGAAGTCAGTTTTTATTAGCAATTTAAAGGGTAATAGAAAATAGTTAATTTTCTATATTTTTGTTCTTGTCAACAAATCCCATGAGGTGAATTGATGTTACTAACAAGGTTTGCGTGTAGCCAAATCAAACCCATCAGCGCTCAAAAACCATACTTCATTTAATCCTCTTCGAGTAATGTTTGCTTTCAGGAATGATTTAGCCTTTCTGTGAAAACGACCCGTCTTCAAATTTATATGGAAACAAATTTGCTGAGACTGACTAACACATGATTGGTTTCTGCCTTTTTGTGAAATTCACTGACATTAACAAAACTGAACATCACTGCAAAAACATTCAGCGAGAACGGGAGTGTGTTACTTTTTGTTGGTTGGTAAAAGTCTAGCACTAACCTATTTTGGATGAGCTGGAGCCCAGCAAGTGGCCTATGGCTTTAGGACAGAATGAAAATAATAAAAGCAGAACAAGTGCAAGGAAATGAGGGTATAAGATAGGTATAAGATACTTGTGAGGTCTGAAACTGGTGAAAAGAATTCAATTTTAGCAACTGCTCTCAACTGAAGGAAGCGTAACTGTACCATCTTGAATTCCTGTTTATAAAACTATAGGTGTGTAACGCTGTGAACAGACTTTTATACTGGATGACAGGCAACGGGAGCAGAGGTACTGTCGAGGAACAGGGGCAGAGGAGAAGAGTAAGACTTGGACTGAATCATTTGCAGAAAAGAGAGATCAAAGAAACAGTTCAAGTGCAGTGTAACATCTGCATTGTCACAAGCTTTAAAACCGAAAAAGAAATGCTCATGAGCAACAAAGGTAAAATCTATGAAAGGCTGGTAAATCTGCACACAGAAATTGAAACCTGCTCTCAATCAGGGACAGCACATGTAAAAACATTAAAGGAAACAGGAAGTTGGCTGGGAAGTTTCTGTGTGTACTGAAACCAAGCGACTCAGACAGCTCTCAAAACTCAAGAACCTTAATTACTGCTTTGCACATTTAGTTTAATGATGCAAAATATAAACGACAAATAAAGCATGATGTAATATATTAAGATTAAACTCGATCTGAGGGCAAATCCACAAGCAAGAGGAGAAACTACATAAACCACATTTAACCAAGTTCAATAATTGTGCAAAGTATTATCATTAATGGTGGTAACACTTTTACTAATAGCACTTTAAGTATATTTTGATACTAATATTTTTATACTTTTACTTGAGAAAAATTTAAATGTAGGACTCTCACTACTAACAGAGTATTTCTGCGTTGTGATATTGCTACTTTTTCTTACAAGATTTACAAGATTTACGTACTACTTTCACCACAGTCCAGTACTGAGAATGTCCACCAAATGTAACGGGATACATTTATGATGCCAGGTATGTATCAGTACTCTCATACATGCAGACACTTTCTCTCAACCTTTATTATGAATTTAAATCGGCTGAGTCCTCTTGAGCGTTCACTACAAAACCAGTGTCTGGGTGTGGGTGACAATGTGGTAGTTTTCAGGGTTCCCTCGGGTAATGATGCTGCCGCTGTGTAAAGTGGTATGGTTGTGGTTACGAGAATGCTCTAGTGGGTTTATTTCAAAATTTCCACATAAGAACTACAGTAGTTGCAGCAGATGCACGTGCAAGATTAGGGACTTGACTTCTCAGCAGGCAACTCCCTTAATATTGCATGCTTGGTTGAGTGGTGCTTTCATGAGAACCATGAGAAAGTTCACAGAATGCAAATAACCTGGTGTTCACAGCAGCATCGTGATGGCTGCTATGAGTTTGGAAACTGCAGTTTTTTTTAAACTATGCAATATACAAAGAGTTTTAATTTTGACTTATTTATGTTTTTCTTTAAAATGGCTGTAGTCATTATATTTAACAGTGGGAAAGGAGTGGGTCTCGCAGAGTTGACCGTAAATGCAATTAGCACCTAAATTTGCAGCTCCCCTCACTTTTACGTAGCTCCAATCAAGTTTCAGCTCATTTGCTGTTGTTCCACAACTCTACTGTTGTGGTTTACTCTCATTCTGGCCACAGCAGGAAACCTTTTTTCAGAAAAAGCTCTAAAACCCCACCGTACACCACCTGCTCAGCACCAAATGATAGGCAGACAGACAAGTAGCTGCTGAACGCCGTGGAGCATGTAGAAGCTGAACAGCCAGAACTCAGGAGTTGGTGGAGACCAAAAACAGAGCTAACTAGCTGGGGAATATTTGGACTTACATTAGCCAGGTGGACAGCCGCACGATTCCAAATGACAGTGTTGCTCTGTAAATGCAGTTGCATTGCCTTTCCGACTGTAGTAAGAGTTCATATTAAAGGACATCGTATGACATTGTTTCAAAAGTTACGGAGTGATAAACCTGCCACCGTAATCACTGTTAACTGTGGATGTGCCATGTAAGAACAAAAGCTGCAGTAACTGCTGGGACCAGATTGTGGTCTGGCTTACTTATAGAGTCTGATTCTGAAGATTAGGAGCACATTTGCCACAAATCTTGGTACTTGTGCTCATAACATTGTCTCTCACTTTGTGTGACTTTGCTTTCTCAGAACTTAAACTTGCTGGTGTTTCAGTTTAACTTCTGCCCTTGCCGGAAATTCTGAAAACTCTACAGTGAAATATTCTGTTTCTTGTCAACATTTTTTCACCATCTAGCCTGTTAGTTAATGTAGTTTGAGGATGTTATCTCTTAATGAAACTGAACTACAAATGGAAAGGAAACAGAGACCGGAAAGGAGAGCAGATAGAAGCAAGACGAAACAGTCACCCAGCTTATCTCAGTGATCCACATCTGCTGAGTGAGATTGTGTTGTATTTAAAGTGCACACAGGATGTTGTTTGCCTCATATCTTTATTTTCATTTTAAACTACAGATGATTTCATCAATGTACTTTTAGAAGATTGAGGATTTTTTGACTTGTGACCCTTTATAGTCAGAAGTCATGACTGCCCGTCAAACTTTGACCCAGGCTGCACATGTCTCTTCAGCTATGAGCAGTTCAAACAAGCAGAGGTTATACTCCAATATTTTGGGGGGAGCAAGAATTTGAAACGATTGTTTGAAAAAATAAACACAGTCATGTCTAGAAGTGACTTTTTCCTCTCTCTTGTTAATCGTATCGTGACCCCTCAGATTTATCTTGCGTCCACTAGGGAGGCCCTGACTTCAAGCCAGATGTTAGTGGGTGTTAGAGGTTTTTTTGTCCAGTATGAAAGAGAAAAGAGGAATTATTTTTGCTTTGGAATGGAAACAAGAGCAAGAACTTTATCGCATAAATTTCAGGTGGGTTCTATGCAGATGGTAGTAAAACTATCTTGAACTAAAAACGTTAATAAAGAAATACAATCCCCAGAGTCCACCATGCTGTACAGAAGTAATTCAGTCATGCTGGACATCGAAGGAGGTGGGCCATCGATCATAGTTGAGCCTGTAGTTACAAGACTGCAAAAACACAGGGTAGGGCACTTCCACTCCAATGGCTGCCAGTGACACTTACAAATCATTGTGACTCTACAGCTTTGCCTTTTTTAGTCTGTCGAATACCTCAGCTAAACTGACAGACATTTCAATCAGAGATGAATGGATGAGTCATCTCTCGTTACACTGTGGGTTGAATTCCTCCTCTGTGGTCATTGGCACAGTAATTGGAAATAGTTGCTGACTATCACTGACAGTAGAACACTGAAGGCAAAACAATTAGCACTTACAAGAAAACAGTATGCAAAGCGATCTCTGTATTTCATCATATGATACTCGGCTGAACTAACGTAACAGGTGAGCTTGGTGTAACCTTGTGAGCAACTGCATTTTAAATGGTCATGGTTCAATAGCACAACAAAACCATAAAGTGCAGTTCACATTGATCCATTATCATAGCAAAGACAAAGTAAATTTTGTCATTTTAGTCATGTTCTCCTTTCTTCACTCTGGTTACACTCAGTTGTCTATAAACACATTTAATAGTCTAATCATTGTAGAAACAAATATCCATCCAACCATCCATCCATCCATCCATCCATCCATCCAGAAACAAATATCATGAATACAAAACTAGCACATACTCTGTTTGGACCTGGTTCACTAGTGATCGAAAAAGACCAATTTATATTCAAGTACTACATCCATGTCATAGGAGGACTCAGATCTGTTTTTCTACAAACTGTGAGACTTGTGTCGAGAACTTTGTATTGTTATTCAGAATTTTCCCAAGTTTATTTCAGATGAAATGGAAGGAGTGCACTGACCATATTTATCAGCTTTGTTCTGGTCCAATAAAGTTCATAAAATATCTAGTTACAGCATGAGCGGCAGACTCTGTTCTGTGGTGACAGCACGAACAAGACAAGATCACAAGAGTCATCTCAATGCTAACAAATGAGACAAAACATAACACTGGCACGTTGTGGTTAAAAAAAACCAAAAAACAAAAATAGTCACCTGACATGCACAAGTTGATGAACAGATGTGATCTGTTCCTTTTAACATTCTTTTCACATTAGGGCATGAAGGGTGTTAATTTTAGCCACGTATGATCTGATCAGGTTAAAGATTTTGTTAATGAACTTCCTCTTTCTTGCTCCACCGGATCTGATTGGAGTTTGCTTGTTTATGTGGACACACAAAAGGAGGATCTCATTCTCTATAATGTAGAATTGTCAGAGTTTCTTATTTTAATTCCAGTATTAAAGCACTGTGAACAACTGATTGGCAGTCTGCTCAATGTGTCATAACTTGTCCAGTGAATTAAGTAGCGTTGACTTTGAATCCATTCAGCCATGTACCAAATCTTAAAGCCTTTTGAACTATAGCTCTTCATGCTTACCTTTCTGAACACTTTTACAGCCCCTTGTCATTGTTGGCTTCATCTGCTGATGAAAACTGTGTGATATATTTCGAAAGCTCCACCGGCAGTTAAATAGACTTTAAGAGGAGATTGTTTGGTGACCTGCTGTTTCCAGTGTCAGGAATGAACTGTCGAGGACTGAGGAGGTCAAATGTTTTCATTCCTATTTCTCCTCGAGAACAAACGCTGATAACAACCTGTCCAGACACCTATTTCATATTTAAAATTCAGGTCCCGTCTTCTGTTAGACTCACCATTTTCTGTTGCATATAATTTTGCAGTGTGTCCAAACCAAAATACCCCTGATTGCTTGAAATCGTGAGGATGCTGTATAACACCGACTTTTGGATGTTTTCAGAGGGGCTATTGTGACATTAACGTTACATAATAACGGAAAATTGTGAAAATTTCATCAGACTTGGTCTGACCGATTGACAGGAAGTGTGCTTGGCGAGAGCTGAATGCTTATAGTACCATTACAGCAAGGCAGCTTAGGAGCACAGAGAAATAGACGACACTTTCACTTTTGTTTGTTTTGTGAATAGAAAGCTGCTTAGCTCCACCGCAAAAACACGTTATGGCTGCTGAATAAAGAACAGTAGCGTATTCACACTCTGGCAGACCTTACTAAGAATTATTTATACCAAATAATGTTCACTGTGTTAGTTATCTGCATTCTAAACCTAAGCTTTTCAGGGCAGTGTTGTATTCGCAATGAATGAGTTCTCGAACCAAGCACAGACTAACCTAACATTGGATCTGAGTCTGAGTGTGTGTGTGCGTGTGTGTGTGTGTCTCTCAGGTGATTCGACAGGACCTTCAGCTGTCTGAAGAAGAGGCCTTTTTGAAAGCCATATGAAATATCTGGAGAGGGTTCATGGTGTCAAACAACTTATCTGTTGTTTGTGAATGTGCTTATGGAAATTGAAACTGTTTCTGCAAACCAGATGTATTTGATTCCTGAAATGATTAAATGATTGACATCCCATCATGCTCAGAATCACGCTGCAGCCCCAGAGAGAGGTGGAGGGGGAACATACAAAGGAATTTCTGTTGATCTTAATAAAGTTTCAGGAGGAATACTACAGCCACAGCAACAAGTTTCTGTCTGCCTGACCCTGGGTGGTCATGCCTGAATCCCTTTGCCCCCTGAAATGAGCCTTTCCATCATGCTGGGCAAAGTCAGACATCTCATCCATATGAGTGACAAGTGCAAGAGGGTGAGCTGAATGGGAGGAAGTGAGAACTTCTAGTACTCTTTTCTACATCAAGGTATCACATTTCCACTAAAGTTTACAGACAGGAATTCTGCTCTTCAGTGTTATTACTAATTCTGTACTTTCACCCCAGTGCAGAAAACAATTGTCTGGTACGGTAACATCACATGGTCAGATGAATCATGTGCCAAAGGAAGTCCCTGTCTAGGTTTTTGTTTCTCATGGATGAGAGGTCTGATGAGGGATTGCTCAGGAACCACATCAAATGGGAGGTAAATGCTCATAAACACACTCTGAAGGACTATTTCCCAAATTATTCACTAAAATTACAATTAATTAGTTGTCAACTTACTCAGTTACTTTCCTCCACTGCATAGAAGTGACATGAGAGCAGAAATATATATATATAAAAAAGCTGAAACTATTGATTATATAAATTATCAAGCTGCTGCATGTCGAAGCTCCAGTCTTCAAAGATGTAATCGTCTGTGCTGAGCGAGTTTTCACTTCTTTTCTCTGATTCTCTTGGCATGCTGTCCTTCAGACTGGTCATCCATCACTGTGGTTGCAGACAACCACCGCTGTCCCCACCGTCTGACAGGGTGGGAAATCAGTGTCGCAAGTGTTTCACCAGAAGACTGTGTGGAAGTGAAACAGCTTTCGGTAGCCGAGGGACGTGAGGCCATGGCAGATTCAGGGGAAGTCAGACTGACAGGTTCCTATTATTCCGTCCACTGTCCCCAGACAGAAGTCCCTGCTTCGAGCGTCACACTTCAATTCCTGATCTGTCTGACTGATCTGTCTGTCAGCAGGAATCTTTAACACATTCCACTGACCACATTTTCCTGTTTTTATCTTGTGATAAAGGAAGAAACTTCTCACTTTTTCAAAGCTGGTTCTACTGATCATAAACCAGAATGAATGTGGGTGAAAAGCCTGAGCAACTCTGTACTCGGAGCTCATTCTTATTTTTATTCACATTTTTACAATTCAGCATATATTATTAGCTGAACTATTCGGCTATAATTACAGTGCATGTTAATACTAAGCTTATTAGGTTATACAAGATACAAACAATACAGAAATTTGTAGTTTATCCTCCATATACCAGTTTTTCATTTTAAACATTGACATTTATCATGTGTTATCTACTGTTTTTCGAATAAGTGTGTTATTGTGCTTTTGAAGAAACCAGGTATTTGTCTCCATCTAGTGGTCATGTGTACGTACTGATTTAAACAGATTACTGATGCACATCAGCAGTGGACCTGAAATTACAATCTACTTCTGAGAGCCCACTGCATACACCAAGTCAAAATCAGACTTTTATTTTACTCTTTTTTTTGTGATGCATTGCATATTCTTTAACATATGTATGTTTCATGAAATCAGTAACTGTGTCACCTCAGTGACATGGGATGCAGCATGCAGTGCACCAACACAGGACACCTTTAAGAGATTCACTATTTCGACAATATTAGTCATATTTTAGGATCCTACAGGCATGAGATTATATTGAGAAAGACAAGTTGTAATTCTATGTGATAATCTGTGTGCATCTTAACGTTTTTTAGTGTTAAGCTTTGACTAAAAAGATTCAAACAAAGTGAGATATTAATGACAGAATGATGCAGTGAGGCTGCAGGGTCTCTCTCTTTGTTTCAACACATCCATGGCATACTGGCTGGGACAAAGAGGGAAGAGAAATGCTGTTTGGCTCCTTAGATTATAAGATAGAAGAAGAGGAAAAACACTATTTTATCACCCCTCCTAAAAATATTAAGTCACTGGAAGTCTGTCACAGAAGGAGTTAATCTTTGGGAGTTTCTGCAATGAGACAGTGTAAAGTTCCCTTCCTCCCTGTCGGGAAGAAAGACCAGTTTGTGGCAGTCAGCAGAGACATGGTTGCCTTATCTCTCACCCACTGCGATCTCTGCCACTCACGTCTCCCCCTTGCCCAAAGTCCTGGGGCATTATCTCAGCCTCTGCTGCTCGCATTAGGTCATCCTGCTGGGGCTTTGCTGCCTCTACGCAATTCCACACTGCCCCCGTCAATCCATTTATCCCCATTCCCTCTTCCCATTCTTCCTTCAATCACTTCCTGCATCCCTGCCTCCCTTCTTCCCCATCTTGTCCAATCTTGTCTCTCATGTTTGTGACACCTTGTGTGTTTCTGAACTAACGTCTTCTTTTACTCCTTCCTTTCTCCTCTTTTTGCCTCTCCTAACCTCATCTCTCATTTCATTGTCCCCTCTCCTCAAATCCTTCTTTCTCATTACTGACTCTGTACTTTCCTTCTCCTCCCTGCTCTTATTACTTTCACTTTTATTTGTCCCTTCCCTACTTTTCACTGGTTCTGTCCAGCCTCTGCACTTTCGAATTACAGATTCTTCATTTTCTTTCCTTCCTACCTTCTGACCTTCCCCACTGAACCCTTCCTATCCCACCCCATCTCTCCTGAGTATTAAGCCCATGCTGAGTCCCAGCAGGGCCAGAAATACAATCAGATAACGCTGGACCTCCAATCAGACTGGCAGAAGGTAGTTCTCTGCAGAAAGTCTGGCACAGGGTGACTACATTCTGCAGATGCACAAGTGAACTCTTTGTAAAGTGCAAGAAAGGTTTCATGCATGCTTGCAAGAAAAAAAACATGGCAAAGAAATGTCATAAACTCAAGTTCATCATAAAAGAGCAGAGCAAAAGAAACAGGAATTTATTCCAGTTCAGTCCTGTTTCCTTTTTTTGCTGTAAATCGGCATCATAATTGTTCACAGTGCTTACTGCGATGTTGCCAGCAGTGGAAAAAAGGCGGCTGTGCAAAGTTTTTATTGGAGGAAACATGTAAAAATTGTTACATCTCCCCTGAAAGAGAAACTTACTCCATGTTTTTCCCCTGGTGTACTGGCACAGAAAAGGTAAAAACACACTAATTCCCCTGTCACTCCTAGCTTTCTGGTAGGTTTTATGTGAATTTCACACCATGCTACTGATTCCAGGTTTACTGTGGGACTCAAAGCAGATTCTTTGGCTTTGCCTCAATCACAGTAATGTGTTCATGTTTTGACTACAATCACCATGTTTTTTTGGTTTAAGATGTGTGGATCATTTCTGTCATGAAAACAACATGTGCCAGTTGTAGAATGAACTGTTTTTGTATTTGATGAAATGTGAGAGTGGTGAAGAAAGCCAATAAGCCATTTGTGTCAAAATTCTGTAGTCATCAAACCTGAAAATGACTCAGCACTCAGAAGAATTTGACAGGTGCAGGCAGTTAGTGAATTGCTGCGATTAGACCGTGCAGGGATGATATTTGTGGTTGATCTTGATCTCAGCGTTGAGCTGTCATCATGCTGTTTGATAAAGTCAGTACTTACTTTATTCCCACTGGATGTCTTCCCTTCTATGAGCCATCAAAAACGGATAATAGACTTTCCATTGTTGGAATATACATATGAATGTAATATGTACATTAGCAGACCCCGATAGGTTTGGAAATATACTGTAGATGAGAAACCATGTTGATAAGTAAATCTTCTTAAAATACGTATCACCTAAACCACTTGGACTACTTGCTGGGAATTTTGTTTTTTGGTAACAATGACAGATCTTATTTTTAGATTTCGTGAAAACAGCCCCTGTGGTCTCATCCTCACTGCAGGATTAACATCTATTTTTTGTAAACAACATAAAATCTTCTTACTTTTCAAAGCAGGCTGTGGTTCAGTGACCAGAAGGAGGTTTAACAGCTCAGTCAGTAACATTAAAGAGCACCTTAGCACAGACAAACTGGCTCTTCCCTGCATTCTCTCACCCCAGTGTTTTAGCCTTGAGTCTTTCATGATGTTGTAGACTGCTTGTAGGTTAAGCTTTCAGTGATTGTTTGCTCTTCCATTTTCTTTTCACAGAGTGTTGAAGCATTAATGTCTGCTGTATGCGACACAATTTTGAAACTTTAACCAATTCAAACAAGAAAAAGGTGAAGTAAAGGTGAAGTTTAGTATGTAAGCGTTGGGGAGGCAGTCAGCAGGAGATTGACATGAAAAATCCATCATAAGCCTTTTTTCACACAAGACATTTTGACATGTCACAGTAGGAAAGACACACATGTAAATGATGAAAGGAAGGATGGCTGAATTTTATTTTGCTGCTTCAGTTTCAGGGTCCTGGTATCGTTCACTCTGTCACGACTTACTGAGACAAACACAGTCATTGTTAATGATATTGGTAACACCTGGTTTAGGCCTTCAGACAAACTGGAAATGTGTGCAGCTGTGATAACGGAGTTAGCTCACTGAGGACAACTGCTGGGCAGGGGGGGAATGGCAGGGTCTGAAATGCGGGGGGTGGCTGGTAGCAGAAAGAACCTTTTGCATTTTGTTTGCTCGAAACCAGAACCTTTTTCGGTCAGCTGCACAGTTTAATCACTGTGTTAGAATCCTCTGACTGGCATTCAGCCCCATGTCCCAGAATCAGTCTGAATCAACTGGAATTTTTGTTGATCATCATATCTGTTATGATGCAGATTCTGATGCAAATTATTAACTCTTGTTTCACCACGAAGTTTACTGGATTGTGCAGCCTTTGTGGTTGCAAGCACTTCCTGATATATTCACATAGTTTAAAGGACAGATGGCAACTTGCACACTGTCATCATTATTTTCTTTTTTTAAGGACAATTACTTTACAAATTGCCTCCTCACAGGGAGCTGTGATTTGATGCTCTTACACATCACAGGGCCATTCATCTCAGAGAGTTTGTTGTGCAACATTTCCACAGTAGTTTTTTAAAATTTTTTGCTCAGTGTGTCCCTCTGTCCTGTCACTTTTCTCTACCCCCACCAAGCATTTCTGAGGAACTTTCCAGATTTTCCAGTCATTCAATTCAATTCAATTCAATTCAGTTTATTTATATAGCGCCAATTCACAGCAAAAGTTATCTCATGACACTTTCCAATTTGAGCAGGTCTAGACCAAACTCTTTAATTAATTTTTAATATTTAATTAATTTAATAATTCACCACCTGTCCACCAGGTCCTCAGACTTTCCCACCAATCCTGGTCTCCTGACTCCCATATCCACCTGTTAACATACTCACCTGGTCACACACCTGCCTCTCATTGTCTCATTAGTCATTCAGTGTATATAACCAGCTCACAAGCCCCTTTTCCCTCCTTTGCTTGTCTGTCATGTTGTGGTATCTGTGCAGGGTCTGCTGAAATCTGCTACCTGTTTAAGATCTACCTGCCTTGTCCTCCTTCTCATACCTGACTATAAGCCCATTATTAATATAAACACTGATTTTGGAAAATCCTTTTTCTTCAGCTTGTTCTATCTCAGTGTCTGTGCCCTCAGTCTTATTTCCTTGTCCACACATCAGTGACAGATGTACTTAAGGTTGGGCTGATTGTGTCACAGATGCTTGTGTTTACTGAAGCCTTTTTCAGACTGCCTGCCAAAATCAGTTTTTTTTTTGTCATATCTAGACCGATTAAAGAAGTCTGAAATGAACACCCATGCCACATGGTTTCCCAAACAGCAGATGGACACATGAATCTGACCTGATCACTTGAAAATAACAGTTCTGACAGTCTGTCTTAAGGTTTTGATTTAAGAGACTAATCTCATATGCCCCCAGTCTTTCAAAGCCTTTCAATCTAGCTACATTTGCTTCTGAAACATTAACTTAACCTAAAGGCTGAACCCAAACCTCATTCAAAGCTGTAGCCGTTGAGGACATGTATCCAAACTGAGGGATTTAATTACTTTTTGCATCACACAAAGTACAGATGATGAAGAGTTTTGGAGGTTTGTCACCCATTCTTGTGGGTTTGAGGTGAACATGCCTGATATCCAAGCTAAGGCTGTGACCTTATTCTAGTCCTAACTTTGTCATGTTTATCTAGAGCTAAGGCCCAAAGAAATGAGAGACATGTCCAAAAGACGTCCCTTTGTTTTGTTGCATGGACATTTGCATACATATAACATATACATATACACTCATGCACACATGTTCATGCTCACAACCATTTGTTAATCATCATAATTAGCTACAACTGTACAGGACTAACAAAACAACACAAGAGTCTTAATTTTAACACAGTGTTTACTGTGCAAAAATAACTTATCAAAGATAAGGAGGAGGGTATGACATGCATGCAGTTTCCATTATTGTGCTTTCAACAAAGTTCCATGGGTGGTAGAGACTAAATACACTGCTGGTAACTGATTAATTCAGAAATGCAACAGGATCATAACAGGTTTTTGGATTCTATACTAACACACAATGTTTGTTCATGTTACATGTAATGAGAAGGTGGAATCGCACACAAAATCTAATCAATCTAACAGTCCAAGATGATGCTACACAGAGTCATTGGGCTAACAAAAACCGGAGGCTCATATTGTTCCCTTTGGCAGTTTTTCAAACTCGTCAGACACAAAATGGGCCCTTCTTGATTAGAATTAATTTAATGGTACCAGAAATTAAATTTGTGTATACAAATTACAGACATTTTACCCTTTTATATTTGTCTTTCCAAACAGTCTTTCAGAATTGGTGTCAGCCTTTCTTTGCGCAATATAAAGCAATCCAAACAAAACTGACTTCAAAAACTGGTTAATATATTATTTAGATCATGTTTGGCTGTAAGTCCTCGTACCTACAGCTCTGCATCTACTTGCACTTCAGCCTCCTCTGACAGACAAGCCTTTTTTGCTTTTTTTCCAAAAAACTGAGATTCTAAAGCGAATCGGCTGACGTGCAAAATCAATCACTCAGAGGTGTCAGACGAGGTTTTTTTTCCTCACGTCGCCTTCATTGCTGTTCCAGGAGGGCTTGGTAGATTTCTGATTTCAGAAATCGCGGATAACAGTCGTTTTCCATCAGACCATAGATCAGTCTCTGCGCCCTGTCGAAGCAATTTGGCCCCGGCTGAGAGAGATTTTCACTGATTTCTTCTCTCGTCACACAGTCAATGTTTATCTGTGTTCAAAAAACAGGAACCTTTATTTCACTCTTGACTTCTTTCTTTTTGGAGATATTTTACATTATCATGCATTTTTCAGAAAGTTAACTATGTTCAAATAGTAAAATGAAAAAACTGTGTCACACTGAGCAACAACGAAAGGGAAGGTGGCCTGCACGCTTTGTATTTCATTTTAAAAGTGAGTGAACTGTGGAGGAGTGACAGTGACGACGAGCAAGCTGGCAATTGAGGTTGATTTGAAGTTGCACGGTTGTCTCGTCTCACTTTACAAAAGCCATACCTGTCTGGGCGCATCTACTTGGACAAACTCTGCGAAGATCCTTTTGGCAGCAACCATCATATCTGTCTCATTGGTAATTTTCTTGTAGTCCTCACAGGCCAGCCAGAACAGAAGGTTCTCCTCACTGTATTCTGTCCTCAAGAAGTCCTCAAACACCAGCTGGCCTGCTGCACAGAGGGAGAACAAACACTCTGAAACCCGGACAGCTTCATTTCAAACATTCAGTAGAAGTTCAGTTACAAGAGTGTTAAGGACCTGACTGCTCTGCCATAATCCTTTTTTTCATTTTTTTTTTCTTTCTTCATTGCTTTTTTTTACCTTTGCAATTACAGGATATCTAGCCTACTACAAAATACACAGTAATTCCAAATGCTACTGAGGAAGACAAACTGTTATTGTAGGTTTGGAATCCACTACATACATAATATCCTATTATCCATTATCCAGATTGTACAATTATGATAATTTGATTATTGTTCTTATAAGGGCTAGACTGTTGTGAAAAAAAAAAAAAATCAAACTGGTTTTATATTGAGCCAAAAATCAGACCCAACTGGTAATACCAGAAACCTACCCAACCCTACTGTTTTATTACTTCCATTTTTCATGTGTAAAAAGTAAAATATACAGACATATACAGACCCTGAAATCCAAAAATCAGATTTACTAAATATGGTTTTATTCATTTATTATCTTATGTTATCATCTTGTGACATTAAAGCACTGGGATTCATGCAAGAACACTTTCACATTCTTATCTTCTACAGCTTTCTTTTGTGTGGTTTTCTTATATGAGTCAGATTTGCTAAACTCTGAACTTGTTGTAAACTGTCCCGATGAACTCCACCTCCTCGTGAGGAGGTGTGTTTGTGAAATTCCATCATTTACATCAACGACACCAAAGAGACGACTTTCACGCTGCACCAAAAATATTGGTGGTTTTATTAGATGACCCGAAACAATTAGAAAAATAAAATATGAACCGTACAGCTTTCACAAATGTGTCATGTGGCCCTGTGCTGTGACAGCTACAGAAATAAAGAAAAATGGTTTCACTAGGCTTTAGATAAAAAAAAAAAAAGTCTTATAAAAGCAAAACACCCCTTGACTAATGTGAGAAAGGGACGTGACAGTCATGCAGATATTAGAGCAGATAATATTGGAGCTTACAGTGGTTGATGTTTCACTGTACCACAGGGGTTGATACTGGACAGAGTTCTGCATGAAGAGCCTGAGGCAGCTGTCAGATTGAGAGGATTTTCTCACAACCACTGAACTGTACGGTTAAAAACCTGCTATGGTGATGATCTTAAGAACAGAACCTAAAGTCTGGTTTAGTTAGACACATCTTTCAGTTAATTTTGGTGTCATATTTTAGCTCCAACTACATTCAGGTTAAGGCTTTGTCATTAAAATTTTGTGGTCAACTTACTCCCTTATCTGACCTTTCAATCCAATGACATTTCATTCCTTATGAGCAAAAGGACCAGATTAAAGTGAAATGATTCATCCCTGATGAAGACCATGAGATGTGACTAAAAGCTCACATCTCAAGCTCAACAGTTTCCGTGCTCAAGACTTCTCTTTTTCCACTCAGCAGCTCATTTGTATTTTCTCCTTGTTTTATCTCCACATATTTGATCATAAGGTCGTTGAATGTGCCTGTTTGAGGTGCTGACTGTCCGTGCAGGAAAGGCGACACATTTTTGGACATGCAGACATCAGGTGAAAGTAAGTTCAAAGTACCAATACATTTTTAAAAATGTATTGAAAAAAAGTTTCAGAGGAAAATCAAAAGAGCAGCAAGCTAAAGGTTAAGGCATTCTGTTATCTTGCACACACATTCTCTCTTCCTCAACACATTCCTTGTTAGCTCAAAGAAGTCTGTGAACAAAGAGACGGTGCAGCAAACTGCCAGGTATTGTGGCAGATGTCTGGAGGCAACTTTAAACTTCAAAACCTTCAAAACCAGACACTGCATCCCAATGTGCACTGCTTCTGCATCATGTAATTGCACACAGCTATATTTCTTGTTATCTTCTCCTTGCACCCTTTACCTTTTGTTATGGGAGGATTCATGGAGCTGTGAATCTAATACAGGTGTAAAATACTTAGCATGTCTTCAGGGAGCACAAACAAACAGCTAACTGCAAGCACCAGTGTTATTCACACAAATTGCTTTACATAAATCACAGCTGGCGCTCTGACAGTAATTGACAAGGAACAAAATATTGTCCAGAAGCCGCTTGTTCCCCATCTGTGAATCACACTCAGTCCACATCTAAGCTTTCAATCATTTCAGAGTTGGCTCTTTAAATCCACATGAGATGTAAAGGTATATGAATGCCATCAGATCGCAACTGCCGCGTGCACAACTATTTATTTTGTGCTACTGTTTACCGATTTGTCATATTTGTCTTCAAAGGGAAATGGAGCAACTGGGATGCAAGACAAAATTTATCATCCGGAAGACAGTTAATCTTGACAAAGGAGACAACAGGCTGAAATATTACAGATCAGCTGAATTCATTTCGGTAAAGTAATGAGAGGAAAGACAGAGAGAGAGAGGAAGAAAGAACCCATCTGCCCGTTTCAGTCATTTTCAAACAGAGGGAATATGGTCAGGTGAAAAGTGAGCGCCGACTTATAAATGAATGAGAGCTGGCTGGAATCACCCTATCGACACTGACAGCTCAGATTAGGTCTCTTATCTCTGCCAGTGTCATCCTCCTTAAGTATATCTCCAAATGGATTTGATGAACTTGAAGAAAGAATATATCCTCTGTGCTCCTAAAGAAGCCTGAGGGCAATTCAAGATATGCGGGGCCGAGCGGCAGAGAATTGCAAGGGTGAAAAGAGATGATGGAGAGTTGAGAGAGGAGCGTTTGACAAAAGAGTGAGAGAAGTACGTCCATAAGTGAGCTTACTTTTATACTCCAGAAGATGGTCAAGCGACTCTCCCCACGCCACAACATCATCAACAGGAGCCCTGCACAGCAAAAAAAAGTCAGAAAATGCACAACTTGGTGCATCGTGACATCGTGAAATGGACAGATGTTTTAAAATCCAACCTTTAATCCACTTATCATATAAAAAAGATCATTAATGGTTTATCTGTATTAGTTTAAGTTCAATTTCATTATTTTTAATAAGTGCCATGTCATTGTGACAGATTTCCAGTCCTAGAAGATCTGAATCTGAATATCAAGAGACAAATAGTCACAGGTGTCCACTTGAAGTGGGTTTTCTCTTAACCAGACATGAAAATAAATCATAAAAATGGCAATAGCCTATTTATAGTTCTAAAATAGCGGTTTAGCAATTTCTTTTGGAGGCTAGAGAGGTAAAAGTAGAATATAGCATCAATGTAGACAATCAAAATAGTCAAATGCCTCACAATAAGCATATCAATAGATTGAAAAGTACTTAGTAACTTCTCACAGGTGGCATTTAAGGCTATAATTAAAATTTTGTCTGCCTGGATGCTTCAATAACTTTATCTATTTTCATATTCAGTGGTAATCACTGAAACCATGGGCACTGAGTTCATCAACCTATACTGATCCTCTCTCTGTAGGTTTAATTGTAACTTGCCTGCAACGAGTTGGATTCATATCATTATGGCAGCTAACAGCTGAAACAGCACCATCCTCTTGGTATTAGTTTACTTGTTTTCGGAAATCCTAAATTAGATGAAAATTTAATGATCCCTGTGGGGAAACTGGGTCGTCGCTGCAGCTGCTACTGCAGCAGCAGAGAATCAGATAAGAATAAGTCAGAGCAGTGAATGTAATACAAGGAGTTACAGCGAGCGAGCATGCTGGAAAGTGGAGCAAATAAATGGACTACCATCTTGCACTGACAGATTTACAGGCTGGAGAGGATGTGCAAGAACTATTTCCATTAGCTATTCACATATGTATGAGACAGAAGCCACTGCACAGAATATGTGTATAACATAAGCAGACAGGTG
Organism: Scatophagus argus; assembly: GCF_020382885.2. Classification (NCBI taxonomy): domain Eukaryota; kingdom Metazoa; phylum Chordata; class Actinopteri; family Scatophagidae; genus Scatophagus; species Scatophagus argus. The sequence continues at coordinate 3,259,001 of NC_058498.1, read as the reverse complement.
CAGCACTTTCTGTATGTGAGCATGTCTTTGTATCTCAAAGTTGTTGCAACTCCCCAGAGTTTTGCTGCTGTAAGAATGAAATTTATGCCATAAATTTAAAGAATGCATGTGTTTGTCATATCTTGGGTATGATCCATACATGGTGTAAAGTCATAACTCCACATCTTTGACATAAAAGTTGTCTGTAAGGTGTGAAACTACAGCAGTTCTGCCCACTGCCAAGCCAAACCCAGCAGTAATGCGGTTGGGGTTGGGGGGAGCTGTGGGTGCAGCTGAGCACAACTTGTCAGCAACGCTACTGTTGTGGCTAATGCTTAGCCTGCTTCCTAAATCTTTTATCCAGCTTGGGGAAACACCCTGCTCCACAATCAGACATGTCGCACACACTTTAACAAGCTCTTAATGTGTTTGAGTAGTGGTTACCAAAACACCTGGTACTGGAATTGGATTTTTTTTTTCTGGTGTGTCATTGAGCCAGCAGCCCTCCAGCTGACCTCGCCAGGTAGTCATCAACACCAGTACCTGGAACAAGACTGCTCCAGGCAGCGCAGTCCAGCAGCCTGCCTCATCACGTGAACACTGCAGACCGAGTGTCACACAGCTTTTCTGCTGTGACAGCAGTCCAACTGACTGAACAACTGAATACAGATGTGTGTGTGTGCATGTGTGTGGCTACACTTGTCTGTTAATAATAAAAATCTTAACAGAGTTCACAAAGACCCGTTTTGGAAGCCAGCCATAACCGATTTCTGTTCTTTTTCCACATTCTGGTGTGCAGATTCTCATTCACCGGGGGGTTTGTGTGTGACACGGTGACTTTAAATGACTTTAAAAGACAAATATAAACAATCAGATGTGGATTAACTGGTCACTGTCATGTGTTGGCCATTTTTTTTCTTTTTTTTTTTTGTTTTCTCCAGATTTTTTGGAAAATTATATGGTTAAAGTGGGAGGGTAAGACCTTTACATACAAATCAAAGTCTCTTACATTCAAGTACCGGCCGAATTAATTCATACTATGCTGATTACATCTTTCGCTGGTAGATAAATTCTATGTATTTTGAGGTAGACTGGATTTTTAACTCTGCTGTGACATTCCTGCACTGGAGCACCAGTAGCAATGCATTTTAGACTGATTTGCACTGGAGCATCCTTTCCAAAAGAAAAGGAGATTTCCACAGTTCTACAAAAACAAGATTAACATGACAGACGAGACACAAATCCTTATAAACTCTCCTTCACATCTTTCCTTGACATCACAACATTTTCCACTGTCATATCTGACAGCTTCAACAGTGCAGCTTTGAGCCATACTTTCAAGGGACAGGTTATCAAAAAAATCCTCAAAGAGAGAAAGTTGTGTCCTAATGCAGCCATACTTTTTATTTTTTGGGATTGTTTCATATTCTGTAGAGTGCAGAACACAGTCAACTCAAAGTATTCTCGCTCATCTTTGGACCTTTTTTCATGTTGTCTTAGGGAGGGAAAGAAGGAAGGGAAAGAGGACTGGAGGCATACTGAAAAGCACAGAGACACGGAGGGAGAAACTTCCAATAAAAACTGCAGATCACAGAAGCTCCATCAGAAACATTTGCTCTTACACTCGCAGACAAGACAGAACCATCCGCAAAAAACACATCCCGGTTTTATTTTAGCAACATGCTTTTTGGCTGGGGAAGATCATAGAAAGTCAGTCATTACCAAAGAACAAGGAAGACCAGAGGGGAAGTAAAGCATTGAGAATGTTCAACAGTATCAAATGCTCAGTGCTAGACAGCTAGTTTGTCCAAAGTCTCAAAGCTTACAGCCAAATTGAAGCTCATACTTACAACATGTGTTTTCTGTTGCCAAAAAAGACTGAAGTATGTTTCGTAACTGCAAGCTTTTGAGCGGAAAACACGCAAAACAACACACTTAGCCGATCCTTAGTTGCAAAGACTTCTTTTCCCCTGCGTGACAAACCCTACAAGTACAAGCCTGTGCACGTTGAGTTGTGGCACAGGCAGGCCCAGGGTTTACAGTAATGTCAGCTTTCACTCTTTACTTTTTCATCTCAAAAGAAACATGTGTCTCCTTAGCATTTTGGCTGTAAAGGCTTAATGTGTTTAAGATTTTAAGCGAGTCTTAAGTTTACAGTGCAAAGCAGAAAGAGACATGAAGGTATGAGGGTGACTATCCCTGATAACACTGCTGTAAAGCTGATGAGATCGTCCCGCTCAATAATCAATCATTTAATCAGCACTTAGGCGATTTGCGAATCGCAGAAGTGTGCATATTTTTGATGGGTTTTGTAAGCTTTTGTAAGCAACACTTTTTGCACATTTTAATGTCCATTAATCTGTAAATGATTGATCATAAGTTGCTGACAACTAAAAAAAACAAAAAACAAATTTGAACAACAAAAACAAAAATAAGAACGTTTAAGAACTAAAATAACTAACTAAATATCTAACTTGCAAACATTATTTGTGTACTTTTTATATAAACTACATAAGCTGATCAGCTCCCTCTGCTTCTTCCTCACTGATCAGACTTTTGCCCTCAGTGCTGGTTTGTGGTTACATTGCAAGTAGCAGTAGCAGCTTGTTAGCAGTTCTGACGCAAAGCTCGGGTCATTGCAGCAAACATTTCTGTGAATCTGATAATTAAGACAAAAATTACCCTGGACATGTTTTTATTCATATGGCTATGTTAGTAAATATGAGACCAAAGCAAATCCGCCTATTAGTCAAATAGCTCACCGCTGACTTTTGATGTTATGTGGGATGAACAGCTGTGCACTTGCTGTCACTGATGCTACGTCACCCGACTACCTTTGCTCCCCTCATAAATACTAATGCCACTAGAGGTTGATGCCTAAAAATAAACAGAAAAATGGGTCATACTAAGCTGCTTGCACAGACGACACATATGACCATTTCTCTGAAGACAACGGACTGCCCAAGACGACAACTTTAATCTTGGATGATTCTGCAAAGCTGTGATTATATTCAGTGACGGTGTTTTGTTTTTGGCGTCCACTGCCAGCATTCCTCAAATTCCTGCCATTTGGGGTAAAGCTAATGAAAGATCAATGATACAACTTCCTGCACTGACAAGACTGGAACTAGACGTAAATTATGTGTTGCACAATTGTCCAACATAGACATAATTACCAGGTTGTACTGTATCAACTTTTCCCACGAGTGTCCATAAACAGGTCCAAATCTGGAAGCCGGTTCTTCTTCACTGTTGGCTCGTAACTTTGTGATTTAAACCAGACAGCAATGATGTTAAGCTATTTATACATACAATTCCTGACTTGTAGATCTCTAAATGTATCATACATGTAGTGTTTGGCAGCTATTGTGAGATTCAGTATTTCATAGTTGCACTACTCACCTCTGGTTGTGGTGCAATATTTCCTCAACATGTTATTTTGGAACCTGCTTTCCTTTGCATGAACCACGCATCTGTGCAGGAATGAGGAGACTCTTTGACCCATTTCACACAGAACCCCCATAAGCATCAAACCCTCCAGAGACAACCGATGGCAGAAAGAAGCAGGTGCAGGTGAGGAAGAGGCGGAGTGCTACGTCCTCATCTAACACTGAAAGGGGGGAGGGAGGTTGAGGGGGAGGCAGAGGGATGGAGCTATGAAAATGACTGATGGGAACACAAATGGCAGAGCTGTGATCGGGAGGAAAGGGGAGGGGGGAAGTGAAGGTAGACGAGGGACAACAGTGACAGCTGAGAGGGCCTATCTGTCCGCCCATCCCTCGTTTTCCGTCTTGATTTGCAAGTCCTCGACGGGACACTTGCAGGGGCTGTCCTGGAAAACAAGAACAGGTGTCATAAAACACTGCTGCGACTGGGATTTGCATCTGTAATGACCACACTGGAGGTGCTGAAAGTATGACGTTCACAACAAAAACCTGTCAGATATGCACATGGAGTGGTATTCATCATCAGCCCATCTGCAGCCTCTCTGCTGTCCTATCACTTAACTATGATGGAAAACAGCTTTTTTGTATCCTCAACACAATAACGTGGTGTTTACCTTAGCATTTTCTTCATCTCTTGCTTCATTTGCGGCAGCATCAGGCTCAATTTTAGATAACGTACTTGGTTAATATGCTGGATTGGTACAGTTGGAAAAGCTGTCACAACAGCTGAGCGTGATGGGCTTATGAATTCAAACAATATCAGACTGAGAGACTCTCACATCTGAGCTGCCCTGATACCATCAAACATGTTTCATATTTATGACCAGACATCTGCAGGGTACTGAAAGAGTCCTTTAGTGTGCTGAGATCACAGATTCAGCTCAAGAGCAATGAAATCTCTGGTAACTGTGAGATGAAGTGGAAATGCTAAGGAGTCTGACTAGGCATGCATAGACACAGCTGTTTTATTTCTAAATGTACAATAGGCTGTGGTGTGTTATCTCAGACTCATAATGGCTGCATGGCCTCTATTTCACTTCTGCATGAGCAACCCAGCTATTATATGTTTGTTATTGTTCTTGTCTTACTGTGTGTTGTTAAAATGTTGGTCAATTTCAAGTGTGTGTGGAAGCTGTTAATGCTGCAAATGGGGGATCTCTCTTGAAAATGGCAAAATGGCCCTGTAGGTTAAATAGACCCCAGAAAAACCTTAAAAAAGAATAAGTGACTATATGAACACACCTTTCCTTTTGCTTATGGTAAGCTGCCGACATAAAAGTCCAAAAATCGCACTCAAAGTCGTTTAAGATAAGATACTGCATAAGCAGCCACGGTTTACTGTGCATTTGGTGACAATTTGATTCCTCATTTCCAGCAGCAATTGGCAGCTGTTCAAAACTCAGACTAATAAAGATAGCAGCTAGCAGGTAAAGCCAGATATTCCCCCAAAACAAAGCAGAGGGTGTGACTATTGAACTTACTCTGTTAGGTCTCTGAACGTCCCTTAAAGTGAATTCAAATGTTGGCACATGTCTGCTGCGTGTAAATAGGCAATTGTTTGCTCATTAAAATGATAATATTCTGAGCTTATTTCAAACTAAAGCACCAGACCTGAGTGTCTGACCTTGGGGTAAGTGAATGAATCAGGGCAGCTATGTGTGATGTATTCACAACAGCTTTCTCTGCATTACAATACAGTTCATTAATGATACACTTCTCATTTCAGATACAAGGACTTTAAAAGACTTTTTGTTGATCTTTAAGTTGTTTGGCCTTCCAGTCTCAAAGCATTAAAATTAGAGTCTTTACTGTGTGTGGGGACTGCTGAAGGACTTCTCCTCTCACCCTACCTATGAGACATACACTGGGGGCACAGAGTGAGATACACAAAGGTAGTAGCTTTGGATGGGGGAGAACATCTATTTAAAAAGAATATATTAAGGTCTATCTTATACAACCTGCTTTTGCTGGGAAGACCTTGATAATTAAAATACAAATACAAATGTTCGCTGTGTAAAGCATTAATGTAAGACGCCAATAACTCGGTTGGTGAAGGCCATGGCAGAGTCATACACAGCATATGACAATTTTGCTTTAAAAGCTACCTGAACAAAAAAAAAAAACTGCAGTGCTGTATGTTGAGTTGTGTAAGTTGAGCTAATTAAGAACACACACACATACTGTACACCGGGACCTGCTATCCAAACAGCAAGAGTAAATATATTTTAGAAAGATACTAAAAATTAATGCAAAGCAAAAATAATGACTGAATTAACTGACATTACAAGCCATCTCTTCTATAATGACCCCACATCCTCTCTCACCTAGAAATAAAGTCCAGTATAAAGAGGTCCACTGTATAACCAAAGGATTAAGAGAGGCCCATTCACAAATATTTGAAAGGGCAACAGAAACAGGTTCGCTTATTGCATTTTCACCAGCAGAAGTCCTTATTTGAATAATGCCAGTGCAGCTCATGCATATTGTTAAATGACTGATGGTGTGACTCCACACATTCATCTGACTTTGCTTGTCCCCTTTGTGGGATTAAATATGCACTTAAATACATACAGCAGACCCATAGTGACTGCTACAGAGCTGTTAGTGTTTTGTTAAGTTTGCCAGTGGGATCCGTGAAGATTTACATACTAATTCATGATTTAACATGATTAATACAAAGAGACAAAGAGTTTGACCAACAAAAAGTCTGTACATAATTTGAATGGTAATCATGCCTACTTTGAATAGAAGTGGATGAGCCACCATATTATAATAATCAGATTTTACACTTTAACTAATGTGTCAAATGCAAACAGCAAATAATACTAATTTTATGGTCATCATTAACAAGAACTGACATGCATCTTACTCTGGTGCAACTTTAAGAACTATGAAAACAATTGTGTGCCTCATTGCTGCAGTGCCTAAAACATGTAGTCACATTTCACAAATGCTGGTCACAAATTGAAAATGAATCTGCTTACATGCATGGTTCACAGGTATGTTATGCTGTGGTTAGTGAAAAATGAACACAAACAGTAATATGTTAAAAATTTGAAAATGGTCCTTGTCCCAACCAATGGACAAGCTAAATAATGCACTTATGTGTTAATGGGGGCCAAATTCCTGTAGAGAAATTCCAAGATGTTGTGGAAACTAGTGTGAAATGAAAAGAGGAGTCTGTCACAGCAGTGGAAAAATGCACATCATTGTTAAACAATCACCCATGGGTGTAAAGTTTTAGGTGTCCATACACTTTGTTGGGCTGTCCACATACTTTTGTCCATGTGTTGTGCCTCATTAAATACTTTCAGCAAAGTTTGATCAGGTCGAGGAGGTCAGGTAAAAATGGATGCAGTGACTGGGGAAATTAATGCAAAATTTAAACAAAATGATAAATTCAGTGGTAATTAACTTCTCTTAGAACATATTTGATCTGGGATTTCAATTTCTAATCAATTTAATCTCCCTCTGTCTGTCTGTGTCTCTCTTGCTGTCTCCCTCTCTTGTGCTCCCACTGATTACAGATGGAGAGTGACTCAGAGTTGATTAGCCTTCCTCACCCCTGTTTGACTGTGTCGACCCTATTCTCTAATTACATTAGGCCTGACACAAAGCTCACAGGGCGAGCCCTGTTCGCAGCTGAATTGCAAATATCCCGCAGCAGTATGTACAGCATTTGATCTGATAGAAAAACTATAGGCAATAACAAAAACAGAAAGCAACACACAGATATGGAAAAAAAAGAGAATAAAATTTTAAATGCGCTTTTGGGAGGGAAACCTTGATGCCGCAGGCTCTTGAAGTGTGTATCAGGGGTCTGGAAAGCTGTTTTTTTTAGTAGTAATGCCATTCTGTTGTATTGCAGTAAATACTATCTATGTGAAGCATTAAAGAGGGGTCTGACTGAACTATAGCTGCTGCGGTGAGGAGCAGGAGTTAAAACCTGATTTGCTGGAGACGTAAAAAAAAAAAATGTTTGTGCTGAAGCTTTTGTATCTTTCTTTAATGTTTCCTGTGGTCTTCTATAGACTGTACAATACAGCTCCACTGTGTGGAGCTGTGTCTCTGTGTCTGCTCTCTCTCTCTCTGGCTTCCTTTCTGTCTGTCTTTGTCTCTGTCTCTCTCGGGTGCATAGCATCATATGCAGTGGCTGTGGGCCGTTGTTGTGCATGTTAAAAGCTCAGCTGGGAAGTCAGAATCCCTTGGACTGATGCTCTGTGGCCTCAGTGTTTCACAGCTCCGTAGCTTGGACAGACCATTTGTGTTGGGGTGGTGGTGTGTGTGTGTGTGTGTGTGTGTGGGATGTGAGTGATAGAGTGTAGGTGGTGTGCAGGCAGGTCTGTGTATGGAGGTCTGTTTGTGTCCGTTCATTTGTGTTATGTCTTTCATTTACATTCAGCATGCAGGTGGGCAAGACAACTGTCAAAGTGAGTCTGCACTGTGCAGGTGTGTATGGTGAGTGTGAGTGTGTTGGGTGTGTGGGGGGTGGAATCTCTTTGAGCTTTATGCATATGAAGTGATCTTCTGCTCTGTGGGCAGCACTTGCACTGGGATGAAAAAAGGTGCTGTAACTCCAAATTAGCAACTGAACAGCATGTGGCTTTTATGGCTAAGGAGTGTTTTAGTCTAGTATATGAAGATGAATGGCTGAATATTATTAAAATTATAGGAGCTCTTTTTCAGACACACTTTTCACTAAGAAAATGGAAATAAATCTTGGATTTTATTGTCTTGTCCTTGACATTTTTGCAGTTGTGTTTGATTTAATGTCCTTGTTTCCATAATGTGAAATAAACTCACTTCTGTATGAAACAACATATCTATATAAAAAAACAATAAAACTTACTTGACTTAGAGACAAAGGAGCTCTAAAACACTGACGTAAATCCTGATGAACACATTAATCACAATCGTGACCAACTAGGAACACACGTCATTAAGATTTAGGACAGATTCAAGCCTCGGCAGCAGGGCATTTAGTAATGTGGGATTTCAGAGACAACTGGCTGAGATTTTGTCCAGCAGCTGTCTGGCAAAACTCACAGAACGGGTTTGTTTGAGCATGAAAAACAGGCATCTGAGCCTGATAATTAGAAGTAGTACTCCAGTGATTTAGTATTGCGCTTTCATTAATTTCGGGGGACCAGATGAGACAGATTTAAAAATAAGAGGCTAAGAATTTATCTCGTTCTATCTCTGATTTGCGTAGTTTCAGGAGCACTGGATCCTACATGTCCCATAATGCAGCTCCGTAAAGTCGCACTTTAGACTTTTTTTTCTTTGCAAAGCTGCGTTTTTCAAATTGCTCTGTTTGCAGTGCCTCAGTCCAACCAGAGATATTTCACTCTTATTTTGAATTTCGAACGTTATACAGTTTGAAGCCCCGTCTTTAACGTAATTCAACATTCTTAGGCTTATTTTTCTTGAACTGCATGACTGACAGATTAAATCTTAATAGGACAAAGATTCCATTCAGGTATCACTGTTCCTCTGTGGTATCCTGGACTCTCATGAGGACACACATGTGTGCACGTGGGCGCCGTGATGTACATTCATGCCAATGGTGTCGCACTTTTTCTACTGATGTACAGATGTGGTGAATCCACAGCTGCTTTCCAATTAACATGGATATGAACAAAGCAGGTTTAAAACTTTTAAGAAAAATCAACTTTGCAAGTGAGAAAGAAATGCATTCGTCACATTTGTCAGACTTCAAGGATACACGCAATGTGTGTTGGTGAGTAACACTGAATCAGAACTGTTGTTGTTTTACAAGACAACTCTGCAGGGAACCTTTTAAATTTTGGTGTCTGAAATTCAGCAATTCTGAAACTTGAATCTGAGTATAAATAAATAAGTATGAATTACTTTGAACTTTGAGACACACAAAAATAAAATGTTTACTCAAACATTTTATACTCAGAGTGAATTTTAACTGCATGCACATAAACAAAATAAACTGTTTCAGCACAATATCTATTTGAATTTCAACATTTAGCTTTCAACAGTTTAGTTGCTTCTAAGACTTAAATCCCTTTGACCTTTCCTGGCTTCCATACAAAACTCCCCCAGAACCCCAGTGGACGTTACACAAGTGTTTTCACATGCTAAAGCTCTTCTAGAGTAGTAAATTGATTTGCATGCAAGAGCCATTTGTAAACAGCTGGATGCTGACATAATTAACAGTACATCATTGTGCAAAATCCAAAAATATGACATTCAAAATGATTCATACTGTATATGCATTAATATTTACACAAATAAAACTGATGTGCCATCTGACAGATCTAATCAGTGCAATAAAGCACTCACCACAGATACAACAGCACCAGTGTGTCAAAACATTCACTCGCTGCGTGCTCACTCACATCACACACACACACACACACACACACACACACACACACACACACACACATACACACAATACATTATTCCTTCCCAGTGCTGCCCCTCATTATGTCTTCTCAGCAGCTAACGATCTTCACTTTCTGTACCCAACAAAGGCGAATGCTGTTCTGCAGACAAAGTCTAACCGTCCACAACACCAGACAAAAGCATTAACTTTGTTGTGCACTTTTGCTTTTTTTTATCCCTCTAAAAAGGAGGTGAAGAAAAAATTGGGCCAGCAGCAATTAAATAGCCAAATTTCAGGGTTTGTTAAAGTTCAAGAAGTGGGAGTAGAGGAGGAAAAGGATGCAGGCAGCCCTTGTTCTTCAGTCAAACAACAAAGACTCCTCGCCCTCTTTAGCATTTTTTTGCATCTCTCCAGCCTGGAGTTTCAGATCAGGACTCAGTAATTACCCTCTGATTGAGTATTCATAAATGATTATGCTATTGTTGTGTCTTTAATGATGCAAATTACGACTAATTACCTCACGTTAATGGATAGCGAGAGTCTTTATGAGCTGTGGAATAGTGCAATTACACAACTGTTTATCTAACAACGCCATGTGTAAATATTAGCTGAAGGTGTCTCTGTATAGTTAATGTAAGTGTGTCCATTTGTCTTACTCGTCACCTGCACGAGTTTGATGGATGTAGAAGAAAAAACGGCCTGACTCTATATTAAGAGATCTAATTCCATTAGCAGCCACATGAATAATACAGCAGTATAAATAGAAGACACCCTTATGGAGGCCTTGTACATTTGTTTTAAGTGTCCTTGAAAATTCAAACCTTTACTTTTTAAAAGCGTCTGGAATCATTAAAGCCACAAATTAAGTTGCTGCAGAGTTTATTTAATAAGTTGCCAAGATAATTTATTTCCTTGTTCCTTTGGAATGCAAAATTGTTGCCTGACTTGAATCAGTCTATTCCCTCTTTTTCTTCTCTGATGGTTGTCTCATCTGTTAAAAAGGTCTCTCAAAAACTCCGGTGAATCATTTCACAATTTGCTGCTGGCACTTTCCTCATTAAAACTTTTGTACCACCCTACAATTGTACAGCTTTGCTCAGACAAGACTTTCTTACGCGTGTGTGTGAATTGAAAATTAGTTCAGCAACAACTGAACAGGGAGAAGAGACAGGCAGGGTGAAGGCTACAACCAAATACAAACCTAATGGTGGTATACTTAAAAATCCTTCCTGGTTGAGAAACTCATTGAGGATCTTTCAGCCTGTAGTGTGGATATATTAATTAAAGATGGAAGCAGAATAAGCTGTTACTGTTCTAGTTCACTTACAGATTGTGCTGTCTCAGCCATTTTAGTTTTATGTTCTGATGGCAGAATAATTCTCCTGAGGACACAAGTTGACTTTAAAGGCCGAATAAATCTGTGTTATTTTCTGTTTTGTTTTGTTTTTGTTTGTTTGTTTTGTTTTCCAACTCCTGCTCAGTTGTTAGTTAAAGGTGGTGACGTAGGTTACTGATGCCATCCCATCCCTCAACCCACACACACAGAAGTTCGCAGATGGAGTAAACATGGAGAGTGACAAAAGTGCTAACTTCTAACTAATTCTGAGCTTGGAGATGGAAGACGATTTATTATGATTAAACCTTCTTTTCAGGATTAGTCAGGTGCTGCTTGTAAAGAAAAAACAAAACAAAACAAAACAAAAAAAAGGTTACTCTCCGGCTCCACGAGGCAGAGAAAGACAGCAGCAGTCAGACAGTGGAAATATAGCAGTGAATGAGACAAAGAAAATATTTTTTTTTTTTTTTTGGTGTTTGTTTCACAACTGTTATGTTCTAAAGCCCAAAAACCATCCTGTGGGAAGGTGCCATATTAACGCCGCCAACCATGTTTAAACATCAGACCTGCAGCTCACAAAGTCATTAAGGCACAGACAAGCTGCAGGTTTATAAGAATCATCCATCGTCTTCAAATAGAAACCTACATCAAGTCATATACGACAGCTTTTAGAAGGCAATTTTCAGTTAAAACATGCCAGTATTTAGAAGTTTAAATTCAAACATTTTACTGAGAAGCTACTAAATGATATAAAAACCTCAAAACACACAAGAAGCAATGGACCAGCCCTTAAAGGTGCTCTTATCTCTCATTTCCTGGTTTGGTTTATTTCATGAGTTCACCATCAAAAGCAGCTAATCGCAAGGCTTGATAATTACAGAGCAACAAAAAAATAAAGCACAAAGAAGATCAGGACAAGCTCCCATCCACCTTGTTATGACGTTAAGAGCAATTCATCCACAGTTAAAACTAAAACATCTACCGTATCACTGAACCTGCAGCGTTAATAAATTCAGCATTGTTTTCTGATATCAGTTTTTGTTCCTGTAGCAGACAGTAGAAAAAAACAAAGTTTTACAAAAGAAAAGAAAACAAAATCTATTTGAGGTTCATTACTATGCAGTGAAGTCGTCTCTCGTAATGGAGGTCATGCTGAAGAATGAAGAGCTCAGAACTGTTAACTGTATTGAAATTCCAGACTGCCTTATTGAAAATAGATAAATGTATGTTATATGTTTTACATATTGTAAAATGTTTTGTACAGTTTAATTTGGAGCTCAGCTGCTTATATTAAAAAGGGAAATTATATACAATAAATGGAGCCTATTGTTATCTTGAACATTCAGGGTAATTTTTTTTGTTTCCAGTTTAGTTTCCAGTGAAGCTTCAGTGTTGGGTTGGTTCATATAATATTTAATATATCAGATTGCATGTGGCCATGTGTTTATACAAAGTTTCTCTAGTGCCTTGATTTATAAGGTACTTAATAAATTACTTTTACTCATCTCATGATATTATAGATAAACAGTTTGTCTTTTGAATTGTTCTTAGAGTTACACTATTTTGATGCATCTAAATAACAAAATAAAGATATGTATTGATTTATATTAGTAAGTGGAAGAAGATGGATGGATGGATGGTTTATTTTATGGTTTTCTGCCCCTGTTTATAATACAACTTGTCTCTTCTGATATTGATCACTGTTATCACTTATGGAAGATTGTGCTGGAGTATCTTGCCTCAATATCCTGTTTCAACAGAAAGCAAGATTCACTTGGCTTTAGTGGGTTCATTTATTAGCTTACGAATCTTTCAAAGTTTTTTTAATTCCTTAAAGTACATTTACTTTGGAGGTCAAATCCTAACAAAATTTTTTCTTTTCCCCATGCTCACAATCCAATCATACGTGAAATGCAAAGTACGCTTAGACAAACCGAGGTAAGAAATCCTCACATGCCTCCTCAAGTAACCACGATGATTAGTTTGCCTTGCATATATAGAAAGGGAAGACTTTATTTTTCCTGGTTTTCATTCATACAGCAGTTCAGAGCTGTCCATGAATAAGTCAGGAGCAAAAGTCTGTCTTTTTCTTGTGCAGCTATTTCTTCTTCTTTATTTCCTCCCCACACTGCCCACAGTAAACACTGCAGTAGCAGCAGCTGTCTCACAGGATGAAAACGGAGGGGTGAGCAGTCCCTTCCACATGTTTCAGCGCTCTGCTCGGGCTAAATTACATGCCATTGCAGCCCAATTTCATCACAGCGACTTGTTTTGTCTTCTTTTGATTTGTTTATTTGCCAGGGTGTCATAGCCTTGTGCAAAACAATATGAATTTTGCAGAGGGGCCACATTGCTTCCAATGTTTTCCCATAACATTTGACGATGGCAGCTTTTTTTTCTTTTTGTCACTTGTGCTGCTGAAGACCCTCGTTTTCAAGGGTACAGCACCCTTGTGCTGCTATTTATAGCCAAAGTGTGCACACCAGAGTGGGAAGTAAGTGTGTATGCACATGTGTTTGTGCATGAGAGTGTGCTACTGATTTGGTATTTGAACTGAAACTTGAAGCTTGAAAAAATGTTGAAGGAGAATGGAAAGAGCCCACTAATTTTCCATGCTAAATAAACACTCTTAATACCCGGTTGTGTTTGGTTAAACATGCAGTGAGTCATCCAACTTTCACCTTGCTATTATGGTAAATACTGGTGTCCCGAGTTTGACAAATTAGCTATTTGCTTCCAACAATAGATTGATGGGTGGGTGGCTGCTGTACAGAATGATCTGTTTAAGTTCTCCAGCAAACTTTACTCTCTGCAAATTGCAGATACAGCTCAGTCGCTCGCATGTCGAGTGCCTGGTTGTCCTTATTATCTTCCCAGAATGCCATCCTGCAGGTTGTCCCTTATTTGCACTGCATTGTTTGGTGCCTTTTCAAAAAGGCTGCATGTGCTAGTTGAAGAATCTGACACATGGCGCCTAATGGCATGCATCAATGACATGCCAGCAAGAGAGCGAGGGGCTTCCTTACTTCCTGGCATGCTTTGCTGAAGTTGGAGTCTCACCCCAAACAACAAACCAGAATAATTCCTCAGATAGGGATTAGTGTAAGAGGGAACCGCAGTGAGGAAAAACACAAACGCTTTCAGCTGGTTTGGAGACACAGGAAACATGCAGATACCCATGCATTCATACATATACAGTATACTCACACCGCACACACACACACACACACACACACACACACACACACACACACACACATACAATTATATGCACTGTTCTCAACATGTGTGTTGTGTGTTATGAATGTGCAGGGTTTATGTATTTGTTTCTAAATTGGCCAGCCTTAAGGTACTCCATGAAGTCTGCAGGCTGCTATAATAACACAGAAAAGGCTCAGCATTTTTCTGTACGTAATCGTTGTGGAAAACAGTGTATGCTTGATTGACAGAGCTTGTTAGAAGGCTCTTAGTTTTCCAATCAGCAAAGTAATTATAAAGGCAGCCTCTTGGGCCCCCCCATGTAATCTGGTCACAGTGGCTAGATCACCCCCTGATAGGAGAGTGATTGCTGAACTCCCTCAGATACGCTGTCTATAAGCTTGCGAAAGCTTGCCCTGCTGTCTTCATTAATGAACATATCCCAAATGTTCCAAAACATGTTATTACAGCCATTTATGCACACACAAACACTCATTTTTCAACTAACAAGCTACAGGAGGCATGAAGTAAACGTAAACACCTTATGGAAGACGATAAACCCCAAGGTAACTTATGTATAGGTAACTATAACTGTGCTATAGAGGCTTGTGTCTTGTAGCAATTACTACAGCAGCATTTGTCAGTTATAAAAAAGAGATCAGGCTGTCAGCACTTTGATTTGTATTTCCAAAGAAACACAAAATAATTGGATTGTTACCTAAAACGACCCACCATTGTAGCAATATTTGCCAGGGTGAAGTTGTTTTATTGTTCTGAACACCTCCAGACATTTAACTTGGCATTGCATTTTGTTATCCAGTAGAGAATGAACTCCAAAAAGTGTTCCACCAGCACACATGGAAGATGCATATAGACACAAATATAAAAATATGGTTATGATATAGTGTGAAGCATGGGCGATAGCTTTCTTGGCAGCAGTGAGATTGGTGTGGGGCACTGGGGGTTAAGCTGAGCTGTGGGAAACCAAATTGTCGTGTTTGTAATGATAATGCTGACCAAAGCAAAATGCCGGCACAGCCAGCGAGGACTACAGCTCTGCAACCTTTAAAATGCAGCAAACGTTCAGGTGTTTGGGCCGTGGCAAATACTCTCAGAGACCATGATGCTTTCAGGGAACCTGTTTTTTAAACCTGCTGTTGAAGGGTGCTAGAAGAAAAGATTTAGCCATGTTTTTGAAGGCACAAGGTGTCTGACAGCTGAGAAGTCAAGTGTGTTTTTAATTGGGATGTAAGAGAGGTATGTCAGCACAGTTCCTGACTCAGGTTAAGATCAAATGGATGAATATTGCTTTTGGTTCCACAGATGATCAGTATGCTAGAGAAACTTGCTTTTAAAGCATTTTAAATGGCTATTGTACCACCTCCGTGCCCGTCTTCTTATCACTGATGGAGTGCTGATGATGTGTTGAGAGTGTTAGCCCCCTGAAGCTGCAGTGATTGGACTTGTCACACTCTGCAAAATACATGAGGTGTGATACCCATAATACTAATCCTTGTCGCCACCTTTAATGACACTGCTCGCTTAGACACAGGTCTATTGTCAACTTACGTCTAGCCTTTGAAAATGAAATAAACATTGATTTTCCCAGTCTTTCAAATTGGACAAAATCCCACAAAGCACACTTGACACAATTCACTCGTTTCTGTTTCGCTGTTGACCCGGGAAGCGGCAGAGGCAAACAAATGAGGCCACGGTTATCAATTCTGCATGCTGAGCTCAGAGGGAAAAACAACAGCGAAGCTGTGTGATATTAATGCACACGTCACGGCGACGGGAGGGACCACGGCGATAAACATTGAAATTCTCTCAGATACATCAAAGCTCGTGCGTAATGAACCCCTGTATCTTTAGGGCATGGCGACATACACTGTATGCCTCTAATGTGATATTTCCCATTTCAACGTGAGCATTCAAATCATATTTCATCCACGACACCTCCTGCATTCTGCTTGAGTCCGGCTGACTCCCAGGGGCCCATGTTTGCACAGCAGCGGTTCTCATCAAGAGCCGGGGACAACACGGGTCGGCCTGCTCGACAACACAGGCACACCTAACATACACACAGCCACACACGCACAAAACCTGCGCTGACGCTGTACTCTGGGCGATCATTTGATCCCTTCAGGATGTATGGAAATTAAAGAGGTTCATAGGTTGGTGTAGCAATTACCACAGACCTACAGTGGCTCATTTTTTTGCAGTGGCTTCCAAGCAGAGAAATGGATTCTAAGCGTGTTGGCCTTTCTCCACGTTCACTGGCCTATGGTAAATTATGTCCCGAGGAAGTGTTTTAATAACAGTTTTTTGCCGAGTTTACACCACGCTGCATAAGAAGCAGCGAGATGAATAAGTGCCGCACCACCTGGGTTCTGGGTCATTCTGGTTAATAGTGTGTGATATAGTCACTGTATGACTGCAATAGCGGGATCTGGTGGGAGGAGAGCCAGCTTACTGATTACCCCTCTAAACATTTCAGCCTGTTTCGTTATTCCAGTGGAGAAGCTCTCAGGAATACAATGCAACCATCTTCCAGATCTGCAGAAGGCATTTGATCGGGCATGTTAATATTGAAGAATCATAATATTGACGTTCAAGCACAATCACTGTGTTTTTGTTTGAACTATTCCCAAAATGCTTTCATTTTTCCTCAGTTGAAACCAAGATCAAATTGAATAAAACTGTGTATGAAGTCTGCAGCTGTTTACTATTAGTGTCTAAAATGAAAGGTTAAAATTTTAGTTTTAATAAAAGTGTTAAAACAAAAGAAAGCTGCACACACAAGTCAGCCAAATCGATTGAAGACTATCAGAGTTAACTCTTTAAAGCAGATGCTAACTGGATTGTTGGATTGAAGATATTTCTATGTTGTCAGCACATTAATTAGAAATGATCATTTTCACTCCTGTAAAAAGCCGTGAGCAGTCATTTTCCTTTTGCACTCTTGCCTTTCTCATAGAAAACATTGTGCTTTAGGAATATTCCACTGAACACTGCTGTGTTTTGTCTCCTTTAGGCAGTTGTGTACAGAAAACAAGCCAGTATTATTTAGATTTTTTACAAAGCTGCCCCCCTCTGCTGTCATATCCGTGGTGGTGGGAGGGCACTGACTGAATGGGAACTTATTGTATATGTTCTTCTCAAAATGATAACCATCAACTATCTTCATGTGATGCATAAGCTCCCTGCTGCTCCTATGGCTGTATTTTGTTTTATAGCATTATATTATAGTGACTGCCGACAGCCATACAATCAATTTGTCTCGCTCACTGGGAAGGGCGGAAGAGATATTCTGTCTTCCTCGCTCTCTGTTCCTGCGTTTTCTCTCTTTCCCTGTTTCTCCAAACTTGAAGTAAAAGAGTTCTGCCTTGTACAGTTGCTAAATGTTTGAAAATGTGAATTTCTAACCAATTTCCTGCCATGTCAACACTCTACTGCAAATCATTGTAACATCTCAGCAGGATCTCTCAGCTTCAGGAGGGAACGTTTGGCAACTTCTGACTATGATTTCAACACCTGAAAGCTGAAAATAATGAAAGAATAATTACTTTCTTTTGATAAGTCCTGATCGTGTACGACTGCCTGACTGTGCTTGATACTGTTAAACAACGAGAGTACGTCTCTCGTTCTACATCCACTGAAATTTTCTCGCCGTTGGTGGGAAACCAGCTGTGAAAACTCTTTAATATGTTTTATCAGGATGACAAGTTACACTTTTCAAGTCTTCAAGTGACTCCACAGGATGCACACAAGCTTTCCTGGCTGCCTGTTTGTGATATGGGTTGCAATTTAGGAAAAGCTACAATAATTACTAAGGTAAATACTAGACAATGTTGTTTTATTTCTCTTATCATTCTGCTACAATTGCTCTACCCTATAAGGAACATGACCACATCTGCTGCTTCAGTAAATATAAAATCTGTTAAATTGTATTTCCTGTAAGATTTGTATTCATTAATGCATTCTTCCACCACTGTATGATATTGTCATCACAACATGTGTCCCTCTTTGTAAACATAACAACGCAAGACCAATAAAGGCTCTCAGACCACCTACAGAGAACTTTGGCATCAAGAAGTTAGTGTGCCTCACTGCATTATTTTGCATATTAATGAATTCTTTTTTCTTTTTCTTTTTCTTTTTATTTTATTTTTAGAAAACATCTAAAGCTCCTTCAGGCATTAACGGATAAGTCAGGCATTTACAGAGGTCCTGTACTTTTCAAAATAAATGAAGATGAGGATGGGAGAGAAACAAATAAAAAGCACTGATCACAAGTGTTTGCCAACTGATCGCTGTGCTACAAAAAGAGCAGTTTCTAAGTCCAGTTTTCTATGTTAGACCGGACTAGTTTGTTGCTCCAGATCATATTTCATCTTGTTTTCTCTCACTTATCCGGGTCCAGGTTGCGGGGGCAACGGTCTCAGGAGGGAAGCCCAGACTATCCTCTCGCCAGCTACTTCGACCAGCTCCCTCCCTCCATTAGCTGGCTGATGTGCCCTTGAGCAAGGCACTTAACCCCCAATTTGCTCCCCGGGCGCTTGATGCTGCCCACTGCTCCTGTGTGTTTCACTGCATGTAATTTGCTGGGTGTGGAATGTGTGTTCAACTAAGGATGGGTTAAATGCAGAAGACGAATTCAGTGTGTGTATGTAAAAATATATATACTGTCAATAAAGCTGATTCTTCTTCTTCTCATCCAAGGGGATACCAAAGTTCCTGGGCCAGACGAGAGATACAATCCCTCCATCGCATCCCGGATCTTTGCGGGGATCTCCTTCCAGATGGACATGCCTGAAACACCTTCCCAGGTAAACGTCCGGTAAATGGAGAGCATAACCTTTTGGCTCTGCCTTGATCAGCCTGTCAATCTCCTGCTCCATTTTTCCCGCATTCGTAAACGAGACCCCAAGATACTTAAACTCAGTAGCAGCAGGCCATCCACCCTATAGTCCTGGAGAACCTCCCACAAGCTACTTCGATGGACACGATCATATCCCTTTTCCAAGACTGTTTTACATGAAGAGACATGGAGGCTTTACAAAAGGAAGATGATGGCCTAGGCAGAACACCTCCCCTTCCAGGGAAAAAATATTAACATCAGTAAAAGCGTTAGTTAACATTAGTTAGTGGCGAGAGACAAATACATTTTTAATTCTGTTTGACTTGATGCATAAGACCGCTTTTCAGTCAGTGGTGTATACATAGGGAACAATCCACTGTTAGGTCCTTTCAGACAAACACGTATATGTGTAAAGTGCTGCCACCTCCAGACAGCTAATGTTACTGTGGGCTGCTTCATTTTGATGAGGGTCACCGGAGCCATTTCCTGCTTGTGTACTTAATATCCATCACTGAATCATTGATTACTCCTTTGCCACTATAAATTGGTTTCATTGAACTGAGCATTTGATGATGTTGTAGCCAGTGAAATGACTGTGCCCTGCAGCTTTCATATTCTTTTGCAAATATTTGCCTGTTTTTCAATTTGCCAAGAGATTTTCTGCAAGCCATGGCCCATAGCAAAGCTTTTGACATTTGCCAGGATTGCCAGATGGCCTGTGCCTGTGTATGTGAGTGTGTGGCATTGGGCTGAGTGTGTGTTTTGTGCACACCACTTTGTATGCATGCACATGTCAATAACATAATATTAAGGGACATATCAATTAACAACACTGTTGTGATTTCTAGAAATGACATTCAACATATGATAAAATTTAACATATGATCTTTTATAAAGACGAGTCCATCCTTTTTGTAATGCTTTTTGTACACTTTTTGTAAAAGACCCTGTTGGTCTGTGGAGTAGGGGTCATCACACAGAGGCATTAAATCTGCCTGAATTCATTTTGGTTTCTTGGTAAAGGAGTAGCCTCCACAAGGTCGAGGTTTCTCTTTTAATACAAAAGGAAGGCAAATGATTAAAGACAGACAACAGCACAGCAGACATCACAACAATACAAACAACAAAAAACATCTTTTAAGAGAAAACCCATCCTGGAAGCCTGTGTAATGTTGTGATCTGCAATGACCAGGGAATGGGTAGGCTGAGATTTGCCAATAATCTTACTAACCCTTTACATGCGTACAGAGACGTAATTATTTGAGTTTTTCTTTGTTCAACCAAGAAAACAGTCTGTCTCTGTATCTTTGTTGACCTCAAAGTGGGTGTGATTTGTACCAGAAGTCACATTAAATTGGGCAAATATTATACTTTCTGATATTCATTCATGCTGCGTTCATGCTGTAAAATGACAAGTATGTCCTAAACCGTCTGTATGCATTTGTTTCCCAGCTGTGAGCAGCACCTCTAACTGTGAAAGGTGGTGAACTAATCACAGGGAAAAAAAACAAAACAAAAAAAAACATTTTTCCTTCTCTTTGTAAAGTTTAACCTCAAGTTGTAAACCTGCAGTTTGATTGACCTCTGGTGTGTGTTCCTCATAGTGTAAAACAGTACTGCACTGTACTTTAACTGTAAAAACAGAATACTATTTAGATTGATAGTACTGTGTACAGTTAATATGCAGGGTACCAAGCACTACTGTCCTTTATTAATACCATATTATCCTGTAAAGATGGCTGTACTTGTGATAGTCAGATGCTGATTTTAGTAGCAACATACACCATTTTCTGTCTCTTGTTGTGTCCCTCAGCTCCTGAACAGTACAAGGACACAGATTTTTTTTTTTTCAAAGTACAGTATTTGTACCTCTGCAGTCCAAATCTGCTTTTTAATATTTTGAGCATGAGTTTAAAAGACAGCTGAAGGCACGTTTATTTGTGTGACACTTCTCTAAGACCAACAACCTCTCCTCTGTCACACCTGGTGAGACTGTTGTTATTGTCTGGGATGTGACTATACTCGATATCCTGTAATAAGAAAAACAAAGAATGGATACATTACACGACAGGGTTACTTCAGAGAAAGCAACAGGAAAAAAATCAATTCCAAAGCTATGTCAGATTTGAGCTTGTCTTTTTCTTCTCCATACAAAGCAGAACAGATCCCACAGGGGTGTTTTGTTATCGCTAGCGTTATTGTATTGTCTACATTATGAGACTGATGAGAATATTCACTTTCTGTGACAGGATTTCATTCGATTATATTTGATTCATACCAGCCCTGGGCTCCTTTTTCCCCTGTCACGTCTTTCCAGGAGCCCCTGACAGACACCATCTCGATAAGCCACTGCTGTTGGAGATTTTCTCCTGACATATCTCATCAGCGAGCCTTTGATGTGCACTTTATCAAAAAATGCCATGAACTGATGTTGGTTTGATGATGGGTGTTGAGGTCCTCAGAGCTTCAGACCTGACATATTCCTCAGTTAAGATGCATATTTCTCATGCACACTTCAGGTTCTACTGGAAGTAAGAGCTTTCCTACACAAGAACCACAGTATATCAGTGGTGGAAGAAGTGTTCTAAGGGCGTTCGTTTCTGTCAGTATAGTGAGGAAAAATAACCCTGCAAGTCTTTATAATGAGAAAGTTTATCGAAAAATGACTTACCATCTCAAAAATAATAACTCTGTGTTTCAAAATAATAACAAATATTTTCAAAATAATCATTTGGTATCTCAAAATGATTCGGGATCTTCTCTTTTTCATGCAGAAAAGGGCTGCCGCTCTTTTCAGAGACTGCACTGTAAAAAAGCATTGAAATTTACTTAGTATTACATAGTACACATATGCAATTTAAGAAAAACTCAAAGCATAAAGTACTCAGTATAGAAAAATCCTTATTTTATCCAACCAATAGTATGAAATTCAAAATAAATTCAAACAATTTAAATATTAAAGCAGCTCTTCCCTATTTTTAAAAATCTGGAACCACAAAATGCTTTTGTTTGAAAAATTACATTACAAGAATGACTACAGAACAATGTTTTGTTATTGCTTGACACTTCTCGTACAGAGTACTCTTTCAGAGACAGTGACCCAACATTATTCCATGAGCAAACCTTTTAACGGTCAGAAACCTCGGAGCAGACCTGAGCTCTGGATGAGCAGCTGTTTGGAGAGGCATGGGATTTGCCTCAAATTACTGAAGTAAATGTACTTCAATGTTACATTCCTCCACTGTCAAATACCCATAACAACTATTTCAGCTTGTCAAAGCCTAATTATTTCAAATTGATTGTCACACTGCCGAGCGCACTGTCACCTTATACGAAGCAAAAAGCCCATTTTGTTATCGTTCGTTCACATTCTTCCCAAGCGGTCTTTGTTAACTGAAGCACTGGAGACCCACAGATGTCAGCGCGGGAAGAAGAAACGCAACAAAGCGCCAGCGTATTTTGGATGTTTGGCGCGCAGTGCTGGCTGCTCGCACAAACCCTGTTTTCACATGTAGACTGCCTCAAACAAGGAAGCAAATTGCAGGATGCCAATTGTTTTTCGTTTTTTGTTTTTTTTTCCCTTTGTGCAGCAAAAATAATTACACATCCATACAAAACTGATCTGGGATGGTTTTAAGGGGGAGAGACGGAGGGAGAGAGGAGCTTGGCATGATTGCACATTATTTGGCGTAATTACACTTTCACTTGAGGATCTACATGTTCACCCCACTGCAACACTGTGTATTCAGTTGAATTAAAAAAAAAAAAGGATTTGTCACCTCTCTGTGAATAAAAACACACACATCCATTCTTCATTGAAAGCCTCGCATTATCATGCATTTAACACCCTTTCAGTGTTTTGTGCTCAGCTAACAAGGCCGATGGAATATATTTTATTTTTAATATAAAGAACAATGTTTGCTGATTACTGATTAGGCTGCTGAGCTTTTTGCATATGAAATTATCCCCATTTTAGTAAATCATTGAGAATGGACAACTTAAAGATTGTGGCTTGTTCTTTGCTTCTTTCCTGTCTTTATGACACAAGCAAATCTCTCTGGCTGCTCTTAAAAATCCCCCCCAAAATCCACTACGGAGACAGAGTTTCTGTAAATCAAATTCTGTCCACTGTTGGGGAAGTAGCTCCCTTTTATCATGACCAAGATGTCAAATCCAACGACCCCCTTTTTTGGCTCTCCAGAGAGCCTGTTAAGTCCGCACCTTTCAACTCGGAAAATCACAGCGGGAGAGCTGTCCAGCAGAGAAGGGTCAGAGGAAATTCACAGTGAAGGGGAGAGAATGGATGAGGGAATGGATTGTTTCCTAAGCATTAAAAGCTTAATGGACACAGAAAAACTACCTTTGGTGCTGCAGCTGTGAAATGAAGATGAAAAACAGGTTCAGGCAGGGACCTTGAATACGAAATCCATTGGGCTGAGAGGCAAGCAAAAAACGAGGTGGAAATGTAGAGGGCAGCGACGAATCTCCGGAAGTGTGACCTTTATGCTTTTACTGAAGCTACATCGTAACCAAATAATAAATAAATAATAAAACCTTATTGTGTTCATCACTCAAATTAGTTAGTCTGGGCAATCAGATGACTCATTCATATTTGTGCATCAGCTGCTTCAACTGAGAGCACTATTTCCCAGTGCTCGTGTTATAAACAGCTATTTTAAATTACCAGTGCTGGACCAGGCTTTGGACAGATGGATGTAACGGTGTCACTGACATTTTGGATTTTTCTTTTTTAATAATTAGCAATCAAAATGTGCCACTGAAACACACAAAAAGTCTTTCAACAACTTTGAGATTTAATTAAACAAAGTAAAAGGAATTAAAGAGCCCTGACTGTATCAGGTCAGGGGGCGTTGAGAGTGTTATAATGCAGTCCACAAGCATGTCTGTGATTAAAAGCATTATTTTCTTTTATTTTGTGGATCAGTTTCAGGACTGGTGTAATGGTACAGACATTTTATTTTTATTTTTCTTCGTTATTGCTATCTTGAACTTTTTTGTATCATTTTGTCATTGTGTGTGATTAAAACATTATTTTTTTATTATCTTTTTGGTCATTTGAACCCAAATAAGACTGTCACAGTAAAATCTCGACATTCTCCTACGTTCTTTAAAAACTTGATTTGAGTTTCTCTGAGAGACAAACGTCTCTCTCGCCTGTCTTATTCCATCTCAACAAGTCATTGGTGCACGTCACTACTGACTTAATGTCCCCAAAAACATGAATACAACACAGTACTGAATACGAATGACTGTAACGACTGTGAATAAGGCATCCTGATTCGGCCTTTTCAGTGAAACAGAGTCTGCTTCTGCTGAATCTGGGCCTTCCCATTCGTTAACAGTGAGGCAGATGCACCGGTCGTGACCGCCTCCATTTGTTAGAAGATTTAAAAACCGTAAACTCCCAATGCAGGTTGGAAAACTGGACTGACCCTCGATATGAGAATAAATCACTTGTGCTGATGCTGAACATAGAAGCCCCAGAGGAGCATGTTCAATGACGCTTAGTTTCAGCAACGAGCACATTTGTGCTGACAAAGTAGTGCGGACGTTTTCATCTCAAATGGCAAAATGCATCTCAGAAGACAAATGAAACGATTTTATGCAAAACACATCTTTAAATGAGCACACAATTAATGTTTTATTTTTAAAATTTTCAACAGTTGTCTCCAAAACACAGTTTATATTCATGGATATTTGAGACTTTGAGTGCACTGCTATTTAAAAACATGAAGATGACACAGGGGACACAAAAGGATGGACGCACACACTGTAAATTGCCACCACTGAAGGCGAAAGAAAAGCTGACGTGACAATACTTGAATACAACAAAGTGTGTGTCAATTTAAGGGAAACATAAAAACTTTTCAATTCAAGAAAATAGTGATATCAGAAAACATTCTGAAAACGATATAATTTCCTTTTACGCTACCATGAAATTTGATGAGGTGCATGTTGAACATGAGTGTCCTCCTATATCAAACTGTCAGAAATGGGTGAATATTTACACAGAGAATAAATGGTAAATTTTCTCATGTCTTCTTTCAATATGAAACTCATCAACTTTTCATACTAGTTTCAGACAAATCTCACATGAATGATTTATTTTGTGGACTTACACACACACACACACACATCAGTTTGGGTGGAGTTTGCAGATGGAAGTCGATCACTGTGACTAACAGTTTTCATGTTATGTTTTAGATGTTTAAAGTGTTTCTAAGGCATTTCTAAATTTGAGTTTTTCATTGAAATCATTTAGGAGATCTAACAAGCATGTACATCAAATAAAACTCGCCTAATTAGGATTACAACTGGAGGAAGCTGGTCCTTGGAGACAGGCAGGGAAAGAAGCTCCTCCTCTAGTTTTTGAGATGAAAAGGGGGAACTTGTTTTGAAATGCAGGCTTTGAAACTATAAGTTGAATAAGACCAGTAATTTATCTATTCAGTTGCAGATAAATACATATATCAATGACCAGAAAAGTCAGGACATAACAAGGATTTCAAGAACAATTTATAAAGTATATAAAACTGTATGATTAAGTGCACAAGCATGTAACTTATTCATAGTATTTATTCATATTATTCACAATCACATTTATTCACAAAAGCCAGTAAAGTGTTGTCCACACTGACAGAGGACTTGTGCAGCTGGAGTGAATACATTCCCTGGTGTCAGAATATAATTTAGAATATGAAATTATCACAAACCAAGAAAGTAAACCCCTTGACAGATTTCATCTGTTTTACTGCACTTTTTTTAAATTTCTTTTTTTAAGTTCAGAAGGAGCATTAGACTTATGAAGCCTACAATGTCTCAAAGGATGTTCTGTTCTTTTCTGCTCATCCCTCACAGCTTTAAAACCACCAGCTACCAGTGATCACAGCTCCTATCAAACACACATGCTTTCCACTAAAAAAATGACTCCTTCACCTGACAAGGCAAATTAGGCAGTAATTATCTTGAAATACAAGAGAACTACTACTAAAAGGTACACCTTCATAACAATTCAGAACTAAGACCGAACGAAACAGATGGAAACATTGGGACCAATGTCAATCAGCCAACTGAATGGTGACTGTTTTTGCTAAAATTAGAGCACTGCACATCACAAAACTCTTATACTGACCCTTTTTTCACCACTAGGGGCACTATAGTGCAATTTTTATTTTTATATTTTATTTAGTCTGGTGCACATTTCTGCAACAAGTGGCCCTCTTAGTACATTTTTTATGTAAAATGTACCAGCAATCATGGCAGGATACAAGACATTCATGGTGCACTTTGGAAATACTAAAAGGAAAAAATAAAAAATAAAAGGATACACACAAAGGAGTGGCACGGTGGTGCAGTGGTTAGCACTGTGGCCTCACAGCAAGAGGGTTCCAGGTTTGAATCCCAGTCTGGGTCCTTCTGTGTGGAGTTTGCATTTTCTCCGTGTTTCCCCGAGTTCTCCGGCTTCCACCAGTAGTCCCAGAAACATGCACATTAGGTAAATTGGCCACTCTACATTGCCCCTCTGTGTGGTTGTCTGTCTTTGTGTGTCAGCCCTGCGACTGACTGGCGACCAGTCCAGGTGAGCCACGCTTCTCGCCCGTAGTCAGCTGGGATTGGCTCCATCCCACCCTCGACCCTGATGGATAAGCATCAGGATATGGATGTATACACGTGAGTGTTCACATAGTGAACGCTCAGTCGTGTACTTTTAAGTAACCTTGGAAGAAGAATCACCTTTATTCAAAGTGTTGCTCTGATCATGCAAAGAATGTTGAATGTTGCAAAGCTAAAACAAAAAATTGATTGGGTTATTCCAATTTAGATGCCAACTTTGCAAAGAATGAGTACAGTAAGTAGTTGTTGCTGTTGTTTTTTGATAGCAAACTGCAAACATGAAGTTTTCAACTCAGGTAGAAACAAAAGGTTTGATACAATGAAAGAAGGACAACATGTCAGCGAAGTAGGAGAAAGGAAGAAAAACTCACACTGCACTGTTCCAGAATCTGCCTAAATTTGAGATATTTGCACATCATGTTTACCATATGGAGTACTGCTGTTTTGTGCCCTTGTGAAATCTGTACACAAACAAAACATCTGTTGAGACTGTTGTTTTGAAACAGCCAGTCCATAACAAGAATTTAAGAGCTCTTAATGTGGTGACTGGGACAGTGTTGCTGCTGTTGGCTTCCTGTTCCTGACATCCTCCTCCAGGCAGAGGGGCTGCTCAGTCTGATGAACAGGGTCCTAATCTGAAGTAATCAAGGTTCTTTGACAAGACTCGGTCATTCATTAGTGCTTAAGCACTTAACAGCATACTATAAATCATTCACATAAGAGGAGGTTTAGCAGATTAGTAGGTTTATCAGATATTTTCTTCTCAGATTAAAGGTATAATGAACAGACCCCTTTTCCCCCAAACAATATCATATCAATCTATCATCATTCGTCAATCTACCTGTATTTCCTTACTTTCTTAATACTTGTCTGTGTGGCAGCATTTCTGGTCGTCAGTCTTTGTGCAGCCCCCAGCCAATAACATGAGATTGGGACTTTATAAAAGGGCTACAGCGGTCCTGTTTCTCCATGGTCTCTGTCCCCTGCCATCGGTCCATCATGAAGAGCTGCAGGTCTGTCTGTGTGAGCTGCAGAAAGGCAGGATGAAGCCTGCACTATGGCAGAGGTTGTGAGGTGTCAAAGTGTTTCTTTTAAACTGTGTAGGTGCTACGGTCTTTGAATTGTGAGGGATTTTTTTTTTTTTAAAGCATTCAAAATATCCTGCATATCATGTCCTGTGTTCATTCTGCCTGTCTGTTTAAAACCAAGTGGCATACTTTTACCTTGGTGATATATACAGTATGAATTAATAGCTCATGCAGCTTTTTGTTGCTTTCTTGCCTTATTTGTCTGTTCAAGCTTGAATTTCTCTTGCCACCACTCTTTTGTGCTCTGAGCTGATGATGCTTGGTGCTCATGTTGCTTTGTGCTGCTTTGAACCTGACAGGTGCAGGAGCTGAACTGGCCCTAGCTGGCTTCTTATCTTATCTGCCTTGACCTTGGACTCTGTTGTCTCACTCATGAAGATCAACGGCCACAGCGCTTTGGTTATAATCTTTCCATGTCCTTATAAAGGCTTTTAGATTTGCTACAGACAGCAGACAGTCTGAGACCTTCGCTGGAGTGAATCCATTTTTATAGAGGAGAAGAGAAGAATGGGGGACAAATTGCGAGTCCAGATGTACAAAACTGATACAAAGTGACAGACACAGACTCATGGCTGTAGTTGCTGCCAAAGGTGACTATAAATATTGACTTGACTCTGAAGTATTCTTCATATGAAGGTGCCACTCTTTTGCTAACATGTGTCAAAAGGTTGAATTAGGCAATTGTAAAAAAAAAAAAAAAGAAGTAAAAAAAGAAAATAGGATTAGAAATAGAAATCACCACATTATAGTTGGAGCCACTGGAAAAACCCCACTGAGCCATCACAGTAACATGGCTAAAAAAGTCCAAATGCAGGAGGTTTAACTCTTCTGTCTACTAAATTCTTTGACAGTTTTATGTGAACTCCACACATGCTACCTCAGCTTGGTGGTTGGCCTACGTTTTGGAATAGTTATTAAAAATGTGATGTATTGTTAAACTGAACTCATGTTGCCCAGTGTTCAATCACTCAACATGCATATGTTTATTAAGAGATAAACATGGCACATATGACTTTCCTATCCACCTTTCTCGAGTGACTCTTGCCAGAAATGTGGAAGCTTTAGCTCCATTTGTGCTGGATCAACAGTGTCCTCTGCTTGTTGTCGTTTTTTTTCCCTACCCGAAAGCAATCAGTGTTCATTAGACAAGCCAGAAGATTTCCTGCCAGTTCTGACCTGGTAGCACACAATACAAACCTGCAGGAGCTGAGGAGAGGCTGCTAATCCTCTTGGCAATGGACTCATTTGTTTATGGTAGCCTATTGATTAGACTGTCCCAAAATAAATGAGGTAATGACTTATTGATGGGCAGCAAGACGGCGCAGTGGTTAGTTGCCTCACAACAGGAGGGTTGTGCGGTTCTAACCTGATTATGACCTTCTTGTATGGAGTTTATTTTTCCTGCATGTGTTCATGTGTTTCTTCCCACATTCAGGTCAGGTGGCTAGAAAAGCCAATGAGTCCATAGAGATGAACATATTAACCCACATAGTTAAGGTAGTCCAGGTGTATTTACTGCAACCTCCACATGACCTTATAAAATAGTTCGGAGAGTGGATGAAGTAAAGACGTGGATGGTAAAGGTACGATTAGCATAAATCCAGGGACAATGTGGACGTACGTGATGAATGTCACCTCACAAAGAAAAGAAGCAAGAATTAGAACACAGGAGCCTCACAACTACACTGTCAGCAAGTCTATAATGTCTTAAGACAAGCTTTAACATTTATCACTAATATGTTCAAATTAAGGCTGTCACAACATCAGACTTTTTTCACTGCATGTGACCAAATGTTTGTAAAGATTAGCATTAAAATCTTAATAGGGATTATTTGGAAAACAAATTCTGAATTTTACATATCCTGGGTAACTCAGAGTTTTTTGTTCCTGGATTTTCTTTCAACACACGGTGGCAAAATAACAAAACACAATAATGGTTTTCTTTTAGCATTTTAATACCGTGTTGTTTGTTTTTTAGCCCTTAGGGGGCCAAAGAAAACCAAAATAATAAAAACTTAAACCTAGAAAACACACACACCTCACCTGTTATGATTTTTTTTTTTTTATTTTTCCTTTCTTTTCTTCTTCTTTGATGCATGTCGGATCTCTACTGGACTCACTCAACCCTAATATGTACTCAAGTATTCTACTGCTGTAATATTTCGTACACGATACAAGAAGTTTATCATTCTCGTTCACACACTGAAGAATTTGTGTCATTCTGTCACAACATGATTTTCACAACCTGCTATGCTTTTTACAACAACAATGAAAAAGAATCTGGCATTCCCTGAATAGCCATCATGCAGAGGGGCCTGAATTCTTTTTTTATTTTTTTTTTGCTCTGTGTACATGTGAAAAGCCAGACAAGTATTGTGATGAAAAATTCACATCGGCAACAGAATGATACAGACCCACAGTGACAAAGAGGGAGCCTGAGAGAGAGAAAGAGCGAGAAAGGTACAAAAACAGACTGAGAATAGACAGAAATACACAGAGGCAGAAAAAACAGCTTTTTGTACAAAGGTGAGATTTATAGCTGTTGCATTTTCTCTTGTTTACGACTGGCACCAAATGAATTCACATATGACGCATTGTTTGACACTGTCGTATGGTTCATTTCAGCCCGGTTGTTTTTAGCTGATGTTAATGTTGCCAGCTAAGCCTTAATTCAAATACTTATGTGTGTCTTTTGTGTGTCTTAATGTGATGCACAACCCCACAAATGCACAAAACAGAGAAATTTTCATCAGAGCTGAAAAGTGGTTTTGTATGATGCCAGAAACATTTGAAAACAAAAAATAAATGAAAAATGAAGATGGATTCACTACATTCTCATGGTTCCTGTGAACTGAATTAACTAAATCATTTTTCTAATGTTTTAAATGTCAAGGCCTCCTGGGGAAATATATGCATAGACTTTCTGAAGCTGAAAAAATCCCCTTCACAATGACCATGACATGCCTAACCATTAACGCTAACAAAACCTCAGTGTTAAAGTTTAACATGTCAATTGTTCCAAAAGGTGTTGAATAGCAACAAAACAAGAAACCCATCATGAAGACTCTCTTTCTCTCACACACAAACAGACGCTGTGTGTGTTTGAGAGACAAAGAGAGTGA
Organism: Scatophagus argus; assembly: GCF_020382885.2. Lineage (NCBI taxonomy): Eukaryota > Metazoa > Chordata > Actinopteri > Scatophagidae > Scatophagus > Scatophagus argus. Next base: position 3,227,975 of record NC_058498.1, on the reverse strand, counting down.
CAGTCTCTTTGTGCAAACTAAGCTATTAGTTATTAGCTTCATATTTGCTACGTACTCATGTATAACCACATTTGAGACTATTCATTAAACCAAAAATCAAGTATTAACCGGAAAGTGCAGCATGCTTGTTGTCTCCAAATGGGTAAGCAGGTCCCCACAAAGTGAGTGTGTGAACCTATTTTTGTCCCCACAATGTGATTAATACAACTGTGCACACACAGTGACACACAAGCTGAATGAGTTCCCAGACCTTGTAACGAAGGGAAACGCACCAAACAGCCTACAGCCATGCCTGTGAATACAAAGATACATAGCATACTGTCAAACACAAACCATCCATCCTTAATAAAAATGACTTACAGTGGATAGCCATAAAATTTAATCAGTCAAAAAATGTGTAGTGTGACCCAAACCCGAAGATTTGATTAGAAAATGAAACAGAATCAAACAGAGTTTTCCGACAGGATTAGGTCTTGTCAGGAACCATTTCGGGTTGCAGAATAACGACTCTGGTCACACTTGAGCAGCTGCGGATGTAAGTGTGTGAAACAGCATAAATGTGAAGCAGGGTGTCACAGGAAAAAATGCATGTAAGAAGTGCAAGCATGTTCACTTGGCTTCTCCTTAAATATATTTATTAAAAGCTGACATTTTGTGGCAGCATTATTAAACGTACGGTGTGTAAATTCTGCTGCTAGGTCTCTCTCAGTCAAAACTGTAACGAAAGACAAAGTTTGACGATATAGTGGAGAAGCGCGGTCATGGGAGTTGCAGTTATAACTGTTAAACAACCACTGTGCTTGATCACGAGAGAGCAAAGCAAACAGCTGTAAGCAATAGATTGGCTAGCTAGTTTGCTGTATTCTTTCTGACGTATCATCATTGGCTGGAAGTCAAAGCAACCAGAGGGGGAAATGGGAATACGGCATCACTGGAAACCTAAACCTCGAAACACTGTCGGAAACATGGGAGATGCTACAACCAAACTATATATGTATAATACATCTAAATCTCTTGTTGTTTTTATAATTTCCAGTGCAGAAATGTTACATATTATACTTTTTTATTTTTGAAGAGCCATGACAAAGAAGTGGTCTTTTACTTCAGTTGGGGATTACAAGTGATAAACAGGAAGAGAAACAGGCTGACAGAGTGTGAATACAGGATGAGCGAGACAGCAGAAAACTGAGAGCACAGGAGCCTGCAGACATACCCAGTGGCTGTAATAGTGTCTGCTGGTGGAGTGATAAGTCAGACAGCCCCCGAGTCTGCTGATCCACTGCCAGCCTTGGCCATTTGTCAGAGCTGACTTGAAACTCCCGGTGGCCATAGCACTCTGCTGTATGCAGCTTCACGCAGCAGGATCACACTTGACAGGTGAAATCATTATGGACACTCCTGTTACAGTTAATGGCCAGCTGGTCCTGGTGTGTGTGTGCGTGGGTGTGTACATCTGCAAGAGAAGATGTCAAATGCATGTAAAATCTGGAAAGATATGCACAAAATACACAGAAAATAACACTCAGATTTTAGTTTGGCTTGGAAAAAAAAATGGCATAGGAAGTTTGGTGTGTGTGTGTGTGTGTGTGTGTGTGTTTGCGTATAAAAACCCTCAAAGCACAGATATGAGGGGATGCATAATGCAAATCACATTATTCGTCACGTTTTGTGTCTATTTAAAACCACAGAACTGACAATAGCTCATGAGCAAGAATTATTTCTGTCTTTCTCTTCTGCTGTGTATGTGTGGATGCATACCTGTCCGTGAGTGTATTTATGTGTATTTGTGTGTGGAGGTGGATGAGCTATAAAACCAGAAAGAATCAGCACAGTGCATATAGAACAACCTGTAAAAACGTCAGAGGAAAGAGACTTGAAACCTATTTTAAAAAAAGCTCCGTCTTGTATTTGGACTGACTGTAGTGAGACTGTTGACAAAAAAAAACTTTATATGGAAGAATACTTTTCAGTTTGTGTACAGTGAAACAGAATATATTAAAAGCATGTATGTGGGCTGAGATGTCACTCAGCTACCATTTTATCTGTTATAATGACCTGGTAATAACCTTAGTTCCTCTTGTAATCATGCTGTTAAGAAGGCGCTTTTAAGAGCAGTTAAAATGTCAAGCAGCATTTCAGAGATCTTATTCCGATTCCTTTAATTAAGCTGTCTAGCAGTTAATGATAAACTGTCCGGCTGACTGTCTTACCGTAGGAAGTTCACTTTACGTTCTGTCTGGCAGGTCTGGAAGTTGGTTCTACGGGCTTCAGCTTGAAGGCCGCATTTCAGTCCTAGTGCTTGTCAGTCTTAAACACAACTGGGTGGTCATGGAAACTCGTCTAAATTTAATCAAAGCTGCACCGAGGCATTAAGTGCACCTGAAGTAAGATTTTTCAGTAACGATTTTCTTCGAAGTCACTCCAGGAAAATTGTTATAATGACAAGTAGTCAACTACATTTCTAAAGCACCACAACATGTTTTGTGTTTTTGGACTCTTTTGGCTCTCTCGTCACTATATTTTCATCACATATGGACTCTTTTCATGCTGTTGTGCAACTCGTCCAGACACCAGTGCGTCCATGCACCAGGTACCCATTGGAGCTCCCTTGCTTTGTAAGCCATGTTGCATCGTGCAGTTGCATGTATTGTCTTCATGATCACATGGATGTGTTTCTATTGGTGGTACATTAAGGCTCAGCATGTCGGTGTCTGGATGAGATGCCGAGGAGCGTTCCAAAATGGCGGCATTTGACAAGCTGGGAATGAGACCAAGATCCCCTCACACATGTGGTGTCCCTTGACAGAAACTGAAGTTGAAATAACAGTTATAATGTAGGCAGAAGTATTTAAAGAATAAACAAATGAAAGTCAAACAAGGTCAAAGAAGTAAAAGATAAGAATTCAAACACCGAAAAGAAAACTGACTGGGAATCCACATTAAAAGAGAGAAGTGAATGGTACCACAGAGGTCCACTCAGTTCACACTGACTCAGGCTTCCGTTCGGCTCTCTCTGTCGTCACAACCTGCCCACTGCCTGTCAGCAGCAGATCCTCAGGTGTTATAAAGAGAACTGTGAACGTCTGTACCAAATTAGATAAAAATCATCCAACAGTTGTTGAGATATTTCACTCACAGCCACAGATGTGAACCTCACAGTCACGATAAAGAAAAGTCACCATCTCATTCAGTGTCTGTAAGAGGTATCCTTAGGGGATATCTGTATAAAATGTCTTAAATCTCTTCAATATCATACATTTTCAAAATGTGCAAAATCCTGTACCAGTGTCCTTATGTCTTGGAGGAAAAAGTGCATCGCTCATGATGAAAATTAATTAATGCTTGAGTAATTACATTGCACTATTCTGTAAAGTACCTTCATTCGTCTGCTCATATGTTCATACACCACGGTTCACAGCCTGACATGTGCGTAAGCCTACATGTACTGATAAAAACAAAGTTACATTGGATAGACTGCTATGAATTGGAAGGCTGTGGTGAGAAGAGGAACGTGTTAAACAGAAATATACATCTTCACATGCTTCATCAGACCCACAGTATCATTTAGAAATGTATCAGAACTATTTTCTTTCAAGAAGGGTCTTTGCCCTAAAAATGGTGTTCCCGCTTTCTGTTTTCATTTAAAAGGTTAGACTCGAATTGTTGGACAGACATTATGGTTGTGTTTATTTATTTCTATAAGAGAATAAAGAAAAAAAAAATCAACAGACAAACTTGATTTCACAGTACACATCATCCACTCCTTAGCAACGACCATCTCCATAATTAGCTGTGCAGCAAAATTAGTTTGACTGATGCCAAGATATACGCTTATACCTGCCAGTAGGAGTGACCCTGTAATTGCATTGACAACAGCTGTGAGCATTGGACAACCACAGAGCACAAAGCTAATTGGTTTTTGCCTCACTATTATCTTTTAAATACCAATCTAGATTGCACTCATGTTAAGCTGGCATCTAATACGTCTCCCTTTCACTGTTGTTAGCCTCTGGAGAATAAAGTATCAAATCCCACAGGCTGGACGATGTGAAGTCTGCATCTTGAGCAGAGAACTGAAATACTTTCCTGTAAACAAGTCAGTCCATCTCAGCAGGTTGCAGCATTTCTTCTACCTTGTGCAGTAATACAACACCAAGCAAACATTTCAGGAGGAATGTATGGACTGACATGAATCTGCATATTTTCATCTGCCACCATTTATCAACATTAAAAACACAGATATGAAGCATTTTATACCTGCACAGTTAGTTTTATTGTATAACATTAGCATCAAAATATATTTTAGAGTTTGACTATTTTCCAAATGGACTGTAGACTATAAAGTAGGCTGTCAAAAACCTTTTTTTCAAGTAGAGAGAGCCTATTTGTTGTCTAACACCAACGCCCAGTAATTCTGATTACCCACCTTTGACTGATCAGACTGGGTCAGATCTTTATCCCACTGCTCAAATGTGATTTGGAATACAATTGCTAGCTATCCTTCATCCAGAATATTGCTACAGAATATTAAGCCTCAAAATGTTGACGATAAGATAACAAAAAAAAAATGAAACAAATGAAATGCAGAGTAATTCGATATTCCCAGAGGAACATTCTTAAAATGATATCTGGAAGAGAGTGAAGCTTCAGACATTCTGAAAAAATGTGTTACATATGAAATAACCTTCTAAAATGGAGAAAGGAAGTCTGTGGGAAGCTTTCACATAGCTCCAAGGGCATCTACAAACAAACTAACGTATCTATCATAATTGCCCATTAAGGCCAAGGCCTCAAAAACCCATAAACACTTTTGTACCACAAGGCTGAATCCTACGTCCTTTTCTATTTTCCTTCCTCATTAATGACCTTGTTAATGTTTCTGAGGCTATGCTCTAATTGTATTGTGATTATGCAACTCTGTATACCCATAAAGTATCCACTGAACAGTGACAAGGTAGTCTGAATATCCCATGTAATTACACATGGATGGGGCCTCTTTCAAAGCCAGATCTGCACTTTATGGGTAACACTTAGAGTCCATTTATGATCTCAGCATGCACACAACAGACCAAAAGTTGGAGTTTTGAAGAGAATATCTACTGAATTAAACTCATACAATCATGCATGTTTTTTATTTACAAGTCTCAAGCAAAAGACTCTTCCCAGCACACCTCAGTTGCATCTCATGGGTGTAACTGTGACCAAAAGTGTTTATTTACACTTCGACAATAGGTTGGTGGACTCATGGAGTATGACGCACAAAGCAAGATGAGGTCTGCACATTCTTGTCTCAAGACCTATTTGACATTGTCTAACTGAAGGCTCTAAAGAGCCATCCTCAGCGGAGGCCAATAACTTGGGGTTATTGCTTTCCCATATATATGTGTTGCAACATTTGACCTATTGACATTCATACCAGACCACGCACTCCCTCATCCATTCACAGGAACACAATGCTGACAGAAGCAACCTCAAACTCCTGCTCAAACATGGGACAAATTCCATAAGATTACGATGGACAGATCAAAATTTTAAAGATTACCTGCACAGACATCTCATATTTCACACCCTCTATTTGACTGTTTGGTAGCAGGAAATCATACTAAACCAGAACTAATGATAATAAATTACAAATCGTTCGTTTCTCCATCCACTGTCATTGCATGGTGGGTCTCAAAATTGCATTTATAGACCACAGGCACACAATACATTTTGCCAGCAAGTAAAAGAATGAGTCCCGTCTGTGATTTTGTCCCTTGCCTTTTTAGTGGTAAAGTGGTCAAAGTGGCTTCCATTTTCCTCTTTCCATCTGTGCACTGAGTGTGACACCTCTCAGCTGCAGCTGGGATATAACATGAATACAGCCATTTCACTCATAAAAAAATAACAGGACTGTTTCTCTCTCTCATTTGTTGAGCATTTCATTGCTTTCTATTCTCATACAGAATTAAAAAGAGCTTATACATAACAAAATCCAAACATGAGTCATTTTTGGATGTTTCAAAAATGTTCATATCGACTTCCCCACTGCATTACAGCCACCTGACCGGAAATCACCTGGCACACTTAAGAAGAAAGAGAGCTGTATCCTACTCAGTGTAGTGTAACATACATTCTCTTCAAGCTCCCTAAATCTGCTGAACTGTATAACTGACAGTATTCGCTGAGTACTTATTATTGCACTCCTGCTACCTACCCCACTGGCTAAAAAATGGATGGGAAATCAAAGCTTAGTTATACTAGCTCAATACTCAAACTTTTGTTGAATAATGTGATGTGTGGTCTCTGTAAAGTGGTTCGGCATCGCTCACAGCCAACTGACTTCTCATGCACTAAAGCATAAAACAGTGTCCCCGAGTAAAATTTAAACCTCATCAATAACACAAAGCAGTGCAGGCACATTGCCTAAAAGCCAATAAAGGGTGCCAGCACACCGCAGGCCTGCGCACTGAATGAATGAATGAATGAATGAATGCCAGTGGGTGATGTGAGAGGCCTGCACTGCTTTCCCCCTGGTTTCTGGGTCAGGTGCTGGGTGCAATGAGGTGCAAGGCTAATGGATGGACTCTTCACAGCAGAATGGAGACGGAGAAGCTTGATGAGTTTAGTGCAGTTCTAGTGCCTATTAGGGAGAACAAAGCTGTGGAGATGGAAATTGTTTGCCACAGACATGAAGAGAAATTCAAAGTGTCTGTGTGCTTTACAGTAATGATGAAAGCCACTCTAAAGTGCAAAAGACCGAGGGCTGACGGAGAAGGGAGGAGAATTGGTACAGTGTGGAGGTGTGGCAGCCAGATTAAATGAAATAATCAATCAACCTCTTCTTCCTCTTCTGGTCAGTGTGTACTGCTCGCTGACTTGGAAAATTCTCCTCTTTTAAAAGGCTTTTGTTTTACACATCGCTACACTCTCTCAATAACACAGAGCATGTAATCTAGATTGTCTGACAGCATATCTGTAGGAACAAAATGTCAATGACAAAATGCTGGACTGCATTAGCAGGCTGTGTGCTTTGTAATTGCAGACAATTTACATTATCATAACTGACAGTGTGAAATGAGAAATCTTTCAAATATCATTACTTGTTTTGAGCTCTGAGCAACTGTGCTGTGCCATAAGCGTGATGGGTGAAGTTAAAATGGGTACATTTGTTTAAAAAAAAGAAAAAAAAGACTCAGTTTAGTGCAACCCTGGTTCCAAAAAAGTTGTGACTGTGTAGATCATAAAGAAAACAAAATGTGATAATTTGCTAATGCTGTTCGACATACACACAACTGAAAAGAGCAGAAAGACAATATATTTAGTGTTCTACCTCATCAACTTCATTGATTTTTCTGTGTACATATGGTTATTTTGAATTTGACACAAGAAACTCATTTCAACCAAGTTGGGACAGGAGCAACAGAAGACTGGCCAAAAAACACCAGTTCGGAACAAACAGGTTCACTGGTAACAGGTGACAGCACCGTGATTGGACTTGAAATGAGCATCCTTGAAAGGCTCAGTTGTTCATAAGCAAGAAGTGAAACACAATTGTGATATTACTACATAGACCAATTTGTGAAATAGTCCAGGTAAACAGTTATTTTGCAAATGACAGATACTTCATGTACTTTTATGGTCCTTTAAAGAGTGGATTAAGAGCACAGTTTTCATGAAGAAACATAGACTTCATAGCCACTTTCAGACATTATAAATTATTCTTGTCATGTAGTGCAGAAGCAGAAACATTGAAATTTGTTAGATAGTTCAACAACTTCAGGAACAACCAACACTCATCCGATTCTGATTGTCATTGCTGGCTCACTTGTTGATCGTTCGGCACAATGCATCTATTGAGCGTAGGGTGGTGGATGAAAAATAAATTCCCGTCTCCTCGCCAGTGTGATTTCTGGACAAAAGAACAGACTAGACAAAAATGTTGCAGTCAAATTAAGGTGTTTTCTTTCGAATGTGCAGAGTCCGATGGTCTGTTTGCAGGGATCTTTGCAGACCAGAAGGGTTTATCTTCGTGTTGATTCGTTTGATTGCATTCGTGGAACGCTTTGAGTGTTTGCCCTGTCTGATATTAAACTACCAAATAGGCAGTGTCCAGCTAACCATATTATTTATTAATAAGGTTGCATCCCACATACATTGCAACAAATTGATGAAAGAAAACAGCCAAACCTTTTTCTATTAAAAAGTTTCCATGCTGTAGAGAATCATGCATCCTATTTATGGGCAGATTGTTGTTTACAATAAAATACTGCAATAAACTGTGAATAGCATTGCCTTCTGGGGTGGTAGAAGACATTATTCCTGATCTGCTGATGTTGCAAGCAACTGATAGTTTTACAAAGGAATTGGCAAACTGGTAAATCTTTGGTCACAACATGCAGTTAAAGTCCAGATCTGTGTAGCTTGTCACCAATGTTGGGATTTGTGAAACTTTAAAGGTCTTGACTAATGGTGTCACTGACATTGTGTAATACGCTCCCAATAGAACAAGTAGCCACTGTTAGCTGTCTGTGTTTCAGTTGTTTTCACCCCCGCTGGACTGCATCAGCCTTGACCTCTGTGTTTCTTTTCTACATATCCTGAGTTGTGGACTGAGGCTTATTATTATACAAGCATGCTTTGACTCTGCATTCAAAGTATGCTTGTGTAAGAGTAAGCCTCATCCTTGGACCTATATTGTAACCTCTGCAAATCATATACTGTATATCATTTATAGATGGAAATAAATACATCCAGTCCAGTCAAAACTAATAAAATAGTTCTGTAATCTGATTTCCATTCAGTGAATACCTTTAGCCCATTTTTGAAAGACTTTTTAATTTCTATGATTAGTACACAATCTAAAATTTTGTTCTATCTAATCTAAAGTTTATGTAAAGACCATTGTTAATTAATCTCACAAAGCAAAATATGTCAAATATGTTTTGGGAATTTTCCTTGTTATACTCAGTTTAATTGTTGCTTAATTGCAAATTCATGAATCCATAATCATTTCTGAAATAATCTCCCCTTTCTCTTTCTCTCTCACACACAGACTCTCTCTCTCTCTCTCTGTCTCTCTCTCACACACACACACACACACACACACACACACACTTCCTCTGAGAACATTTCTTCAGAGAACAGTTTAAATGTATGCAGTGTTAAAGTGCTGTTAAAAGCACATTTGCATGCCCCAAAGCAAAGCGAAGCATGAGTTGGTTCAGTCAGCTGCGCTAAAAAACCAAATCTGACCTTTATTGATGAAAAAGTGTTCTTTGCAATATGCAAGTTTGAACCAAGCTACAAAATTGTTACAAAATAATTGTTTTGTAATGATTAAAAAAATATATTATTGCTATTGTTATTATTGTTAATATTTTATTGTCTTCATGATAGAGAGCGACAATGGGAAGATTTGCTTTGGTTGCTGGGCAGTTGGAGTGTTTATATTCATTCATGTAACGTGATTGAGAGTAACGCTCACGGTGAGCAGTGGGAATGGTTGTTGTTAGGTGTACAGGATCTTACTAAAAAGGAGATTATTGACCTTTTCTTCTTGATGTTGCCTTCAGTGTCAACAATTTCCAGCAGCATCAGAAACAGAAGCAGGAAGTTGTAAATGTTAGATTATTGTTAACTTATTTATAAAGTCTGCAGGCTAACTCAGAGCATGTTTTGGATGAGATATAGCATTGTATTTGAGTTTTACTTTGACTATGATTTTATAAAATACTGTCGAATAGTGTATAAACATACATATGTTCTGATTCTAATACCACATATGCAGTTTCTAGTCACAGCATGATTTGTGCTTTATAATTAGAACATTCTATTTTTGTTTTTTGTTTAATTTGATGCATAATGTGACACGTTACGTCTTGTTAGTTTACTAATAAAAAAACAAAACAAAATGTAACTGAGTTTTGTATATCTTAAAGGAATTTCAAACCAGCTTAAACTGCTGTGGTGTGAGGCATTGTGGTCCATGCACCATATACACGTCACACATCAGAAGACTATTCATAATTGGACTCAATATAATGCTCTTTCCTCCTGATTACCTTCTAAGAAAATCATTTTGACCAAATATGTGTGGTTCTACACAGTATAAATTCTCTAACAAAACAATATCAGATTGTGCATGTGTGTAAAATCTTGGTTTATTGGAATTCAAGTTTCTGAGATGGCCACTTGAGAACTGTCTGATAAGTGAAGTGTATTAATTACACTGTAAACTGCCCTGACAGCTGACAAGGTCTTGAGTAACTGATTTGGATGTCACCTTTACAGACGATGATCCAGAGACCTTCCTGCTAGACTTAATCCCCTCTAAGAGGAACTAAATCAAGTTTTTTGCTGTGTTCTGTCTATCTAATACATTAGCTCAAGATTTCAGATCAGTCAATTCTCTTGCCTCTCACAAGATGACAAGATTCATCTGTCTTGCTTGACTGGGCCCCTGGATTAAATTGCAGGGCAACTCAGCAGGGAATAAGCTTTCTAAATACCTGGCTGGGCTCAACTCCTAGAATTATGAAGGATGAGTATATTTCCCCATCTCCCCAGCTGCTTGTGATGCCAAAAGCATCACAAAGGTCTGTTGTGCTCTGTTTGGCTGGGGCAAGACACATCTGACCACCTACAAGTCAAGCTCTATTACCTGGATGCTTATTTTGTGCCATGAAAAGTAAGCTTATATAAAGAGTTGTGGTCAGCAAACCTATCCACACTGTAAACTGTTTCAGTGATGAAGAGGATGCTCTTCTTATTACTCTGTTTTATAGTTCTCATAAGATTGGAACCCATATATTTTTAACAACTGTGTGTGGAGAGCAGGTGTATGTGTGATCTTGTGATGTGTATAACTTATTTAGTCTTAACTTCTTTCCATAACAGATGATGTTAACTTAAAGTGTAATCTTTGTATTTGAAGTCTGTTGTTTAAAAAAGCTCACAAGACCCAATTTTCATACTCATCACAGCGAGGCAAAACTTATCTTTCTCATGCGCTTGATTACAAGAACCTAAATTAAGTTTTCATGCTTTGCTTGAAGCGTTAATTCCCATTTGACCTGTCCTCCAAAGCCGTGTTGATGAATTTTGACTGATATGATTTCCTTGAGTCAAAGTATTGCCATATATTACAGATGCTGTGTTTTTTTTGTTTTTAATGTAACGGAAGATATGTTCTCCTACTGCTCCGTTCTCACTAATTTGTTTGCAAGTGAGACACAAACCAACAGATGTTTATGAAGCCTGGTCTGAAACACACTTTGTCTGCTTTGTAAGCCGAGGCGAAAAAGATGTTTATGTTAGAATGGCTCAAGATGCAGATAAAAAGTCACACATAGTTCTTTTCATACAAGACAAAAAAAGTTTTGTAAAAACTAAAATAAACACTCATTCTGCAGTTGTCATTTCCAATCGGACCTCACGTCTCTATCCATGGCTGAAATTTCCACAGAACATTTGCAAACACAATTATTTCTGCCTCCAAGAAAAACAATAGCCCCTCTGCAATTACTGTAGTTATTTTTCTGAGGCTGTGTAGGCGTGAGCGAAGGGTTGGAATTTCAAGCCAACAGGGTTTTGCAGACATCTACCACAACACTTGGCACTTTGATGCGTCTCCTCTCTCTGCACTGACATCTTTGGGACTTCTAGCTAACAAGGAGCATTTCGGGGAAGGCAGAATGTGAAAGAAAGATAACAGAAAGGCTTACAGTATTTAACACAGTATTCACAGGGTGATTGTACATCAAATGGTCAGAGCCTGGGGTGTTATTGGATAATGCGTGTGTCTCTGTGTTAACGTGCTAAGCAGAGCCGTGCTTAGTTGAGGAACACTCTAAGTGAATACATGTAGATCAGTTTTGTTTGACACCCTGAGTGATGCGGCTTTAAAAACGCTCAGACAGCCTGCTCATAATGTGTCCATAAAACTGCCTCACATTCTCAGCCCATCAATGCCACATGCCATTGCTGATTAATGCTTTGTCAAGGCCCACTATTTGTCCTAGTATGCCTATAAATCAGAATTTTCAGTGCAGACGTAAATCGATGAACAATTTCACCTCATCTCAGTTATGTCATTGCAGATTTCAGCTTAATGAGCTGCATCATATAACATGCAACATCTCGTAGTACAAATAAATAGCTGCTGCCCCTATTGCTAAGGATATTTTAGGCAACATATTAATTGAATTACACCCCAATTATACATGCTTGCCCTGCAGATTCAGTAAACATATCTTGAAGAAAAAGTGGTGTTTTCTTTCTCTCTGTACCCAGCAGGACCCTATTTATCTGCTGTGTGCAGATCATAATAGCTTAACCCGTTCATGTCTTTTGGGCAAATATCTAAGGATGCACTCACCAGCTGCAAATTGCATTCGCAGAGCTGCCGAGCCTTCCCTTATTTCTTATTCTAGATGCTTGTGTCGGATCAGAAATCGCCTGAAGCAAAGACGGGACTGAAGGCACCTCTATGTTAAACAAGAGTATAATTATACAGACCGGCTTCCATTACCTGTGTTTGAATTTCATGCTATTTAAACTCTTTATTGGGAAGAGAAAGCTGCTTTGAGTCTTGCGGCGAACAATTCATTATTCTGGGATGGCTATTGGCACCTTTGTGGCCAGTTATGTTATGCTGAGTATACAGATTGTAAGAGGTATCTCGTATCCATCCTGCTGAGTTTTAACAATATGAGTTGCAACATAATCAGTCACTGGCCTTGTTGCCATTACCTGCCAGTTCCACACTAGAGTCTCTTTTCAGCAAAGTAAATGTGGTTATGGAATGAGCTGGAACATTATTATAAACACATAAACACATTATATACATTAAGATAAAAGTCATCACCAGTTTGGTTTCCTGGACTGTGTCTTCTAACTGGCCTGAGTTTTAAGGCTGGATTAGGCTGTTAATGGCCTCAAGCAAAACTGACATGCTGAGTCCCGGTTGAAGAGTAGCTCAGATTAATTCCAATAGATTCATTTACATAGTTTTATCTACCATTTCCATTCTGTCTAGTAGTTTCAGTTGGACTTTTGTTAACCGGTCAGCCCAACCTGCATGTCCTCGGACTGTGGGAGGATGTTGGACCCATGCTGACACAAAGAACACACACAAAGTGTACACAGACTTGCACCGGCCAGGTTACTGTGAGGCAAGATCAGAGCCGGGCTAGCCATATCCAACTGCTCTAAGTCATTATACTAAGCTAAGTTAAGCTAATCATCTCCTGCCTGTCGCTTCATGTTTAACGGACATTTATATTACTGATATTGATCTTGACTGGAAAGACAATAAATGTGAAACTATTTAACTTGAACTCCACATACCTCCATCTCGCTCTGCATTCTGATGTAGTGTATATCCCCAAACAAACTTACAATTAGTTAGATTACCAAAAACCATCTGGCACACACTGAACCTCCCAGGTCCTTTGCCTGGACGTTAATTCAGCCTGTGTGAGCTACCCACTGAGGATCTTGGAAATGAAGCGAGGCAAAACTTCAGTTCAGATAGAATATCAGACAAGTGGTTTAAGACACAACACACAGAGATATCCTGTATTTCAAAGATGGAACTTGGCACTGCAGCAGGACTCAAAAGGCCGTGTCCTTGCTGAACAATGGGAGTGGAATATTGAGTTTGGCCCCATTACAAATTCAACTTTTTTTTCAACTCCTATAGATAATGCTCATTGATCTGTGAAATTATGAGGTACCATTAGAAAGGCCTGACACATAATTCAGACTGCCTGAACTTTCAATCACTCAGCTGAAAACCTTAGGCCCAAACGGTAATTTACATCACAATGTGCCACACTGATTTAGATGGAGAGCTGTGTTAAGAGATTCTTAACAACTGTGGATGCCCTCAGGTCTAAAATACGTATTATGATTAAAAATGCCAAGGAAATTTGATCTCAGTAGACTGAAAATGGTCTCATGCCAATCAATGCATGCATCTTTTAGAATGAAATGTTTATTGTCTGATGCAAGTCATCAAAGCAGGACTTCTGCCATTTAGAATGCAAGGCAGATACCAATGCTGGGAATATGAGCTGCACAGAGTGCCAGTAGAATTAAATGAAAGATATTCATCACCCATTGACTTTGAAAACAGATTGTATCATAGTACCTGTGTCTGCTAGAGAATACATAAGAAGGAGATAAAAGAAATGCATCTTCCAGGAAAGGGAACCCAGAGAGGTATGATGAATCTGTGAAAGTTTGTTGATGAAGTGCTGTAAGTTCGAAAATCTACATTTGAGATACATGGAAGGAAAGGCACAGGGACAGTGAATGGAGTGGGATTGGCAGTCGTCCTCTCTCCCAGCCAGAAGCTGCACTGCGTCAGGTGCCAAACAGATTCCTGAAGTCTCCTTGAACCCCGGCTGACTCACTTATATCCTGATAAGTGCAGGGATTGATCCTGAGTTCATTTCCTCGCAGTCACCACCCTTTCAGCGATCCCTATAATTGCTGCAGGGGTACAATATTATATCTGGACAACATCCAGTCAGGGCACTTGAGATATGCACCATGCCTTGCATTTTTAATGTGACCCCTGTAGGATTTTGTCGAGTGCCCGCATTAAGCGTATTCGTTTTTATTGACGCACAAATTGAAAACATTGATTAGGGACTGAGGTCAAAGGCGATGACAAATGGCTTTTTCCTAAACACCTCATCACTTCACACTAATGGTTTTTATCCTCATCTTTAGCAAACGGAGAATGAAAATCAATACATCATCTATCATCTGTTCAGTCATTTGTTGATATCATGCCTGCACACAACTGAGTAAACTCTGTTTTGTGAGATCATTTTAGAATCCGTGTTTTTCAGGAGCCTACATACTCTTCTTTGGCAACACAGGAATTCCTCTTCATAATAAAATCATCTCAAAGAAACACTGCCAGTCGCTTCCAATGTAATAAAATGTTGGAAGGGTACCTGGTGTTATAATATTTGGGTCACAATAAGACCTTATTGCTCATTTTGTGCCGCCTGTGCAGACGGCCTGTTGATGAATGAAAGTCAACCGAATTGTGGCAGACCGCCAGAATGAATAGGAGTGCAAATACCATTAGAGTTGGTAGAAGCACAGCATGTCTGCTCCAATAAATACATAAAATACCAAGGGGTAATATTTGGGGTAGCTTTAACTTAAGACTCATACATAAAGAAAGAAAGAAAAAAAGAGTGTCTAAGAGGTGTCTTTATTTGGAATATTAGCATGTAAACATTTTTTAAATTAGGACTTAACACAAAGTGTGGTTTAAGCTGATGGGAATGTAATTAGTAGTATAGATTTTTGTGCAAAAACTGATGTATTAGACAAATTAAGATTTTGACCTGATGACGATCAAAGTGAAGGGATAGGGGGATTAGGGGACATGAAACACATGAAAACGACAGCTTTCACATTTTACACATTTTCCATTTTTTTTCCCTCTGTGTTCAGTCATTGTCTGGCTTCAGAGAAACCTGCTAAGCTTTTGAAAAAAGAATCTGACATAAGACAAACCTAAATTGGGTTTGTCTTCTTAGATCTGCACGGAATTCCAAATATCTCCTCTTCTTGCTTTGCAGTAATAGAAAACAATTGACTTATCCTCTGTCTTGAGAGATTAGTTAGGTAATTGAATTGGTTTTTAACATACCTCAATATCGCTGTAAATGAGTTGTGAAATTAATCACATTAATGGTGAGCAGATGGAGTTGCTCGTGTCATGTGTATTTATGTCCTTCCTTGTATTCAAAATTGTTTCTTGAATTTAATGTAGCAAAAATCTCAAGGTGACAGCTCAATTCTCCAACCTCAGAGGTAATTGTAAACATCTATTTATCATTATCGTATTCAGCATATTGAATGCAAAATCTGAATATCTAAACATCAATACCTTCGGATGATTCGTCAGATGATTCATTAGACCCATTAATTCCTGCCACAAAGACAATTTGGGCATCCAGCTCTATGTGGACCACAATGACTTGGCCCTCACACAAAGACAAGAAAGACAAGGGAAAAAAAATACACAGAGGAGTAAAGATTCGTCTAGAGACGGGTGCATTTTTGATATCCTAAAAGCTATTCTATCTGCCCAAGAAACATGAAGAATAAATTAGGTAAATGTTGCATTTTTTTTACTTTTCCAATCTTAACTATACTGTAGTTACCTTGCATGGAGATCAGGAGTTGATGATTTTAAAAATGCAAATTTAAAAATGTAAAAGTATCATCACTCAACACAATTTGGGATTTTGATCAAACATCTACAACACAAAGTCTATTGAATTGAAACATGTGGACTTTGTTTTCAGTGCCTTACAAAAATGAATTTATGGCCAAGAAACGAAATCGTATTGGTATGTGAGGTTTTGTGGGTTTATACCAGTGTTTCTCAAACTGGGGGTCATGGATGTTGAGTTTGATTTATGATGATTTATGTAAGAAAAAAAGAAACATAAACATTTGATGATATTATCATATTCTTCACACAACTTCTGCCTTTGCTGCTTAGAAAATACAGTCCACTTTTGGACAACTGTGAGAATCACAAAAATATAAGCCTAACACATTTAAAATGTTTGACTTTTTTTTAAAGTTTGAAAAAACAGGGACTTGGGAAGACATGATCTGCTGTGATAAATCCATAAAGCACAGTAAAGCTTTCTTTATATGCCTGTAATCTGTGATATCTGATGTAACCCACATAATACCGGTTATTTCCTGAGCTGCCCATTGTTTTCATAATCACAAGAATTTTGTCTAATATCTGCAGTATTAGTTTTGAAAAACAAAATGTACCAGCAGATACACCAGGAAATCCTCCCAGATTTTCTCACTGCCACCTGTTCCCCTGAATTCTCTGCTTTCTGTATGTACATATATTGTCTAAAAATATTTGCAAACACTAATTAGACCGTCCTATGCCCAACAGAAGGAATATATGAATGCATAAAATGTCAGTAGTTTAGCTTGAGGTTTGAGCTTTCTAAACACTGCTCTGTCCATAGACGGTGTCCTTCACTCACTTTGACTCTACCAATGTCATCGTTAATAATACACAGACAGAATCAGCCCAGGCTCCTCGTCATTAATATTTGATGTAGATTTTTAGCAGCAGTGGGCTTTCCCTAACCTTTCACTTCTTTGCAGTGGGCATCAATTACTACAGATGAAAGGAATGGACATGGATGTCTCATTAATTCATCTTCATATGCTGTCTGTCACAGAGACGGGACACAGATGTCGATTTTACCTGGCAGCAAAGAAGGTTTGCATGTCAGTCATTGGTCAGATGGTTGCAGCTTATATCTCCAGCTGTGACAGTTGTCCTCTGATCAAGGGAACATAACCCCAGATACATGAAATCTCTAGAGTGATGGAAAATAAAACCACCTCTCAGCTACTAAATAGATGTTAAATTCACAATTTCTGTTCATATTACTGTTGTGTAACTGGTGGTGCTGGCCACCCCCGATGAGATGGCTGTACCCTAAGATTCTCTTGCAGTACAATTACATTGTCACTTTAATTGCAGTCTGAGTGTTCAGCTGTTTAATATGTACTAAGACCTCTTTCTCTCTTTTATATGATATATTCAGTTTGTCTTTATAACTTGTCACGAACAAGGTTGTGCATAAAAGTCCAAAAATGCAACTTCGCACGAGAAAAGAACTTATTTTATTTTTTAGCTTGATGTAAATGCAAAAGTGTGTGTGTGTGCGTGTGCAAAGCCTTAGAGCTAACATTGACTGTTTTCGTGTTTGCACTCTGCTGGTTCCTGAATTGCCATTTAGAACCACTGGTCACATTTGATTCGAAATAGTAGTTTTGTACCCAGATAGCATACAGACAGAAAATAAATAAATGAAAACATCAAATTGACCGTATTTTTAGCATCTGTATTTCATCATCACCCTGGAGAATGTCTAGCTTGATGCTGAAAAAAAATTATGTATTGTAATGTATTCAACTTTTTGCCATCACTGTTTGCCTTCCACTGGCTTCTGTCTTCTGTCTTCCTTTGAACTGCCTCCCTGGAAATGTTTTCTTCTGTTTCTTTTCCTTTTGGAGAGTGTTCACTGGGTCAGGAATCAATGACACTGTGTTGGCCTGTGAAGCCCACTGAGACTCTCTTTGTGATTTTGGGCTTTACAAATAAACTTGATATGTCTTGACTGGTCAAATATGAACACTAAAAAAATGAATGTGCTGAATGTTGCTTGTGCTATTGTAGTTCATGGCATAGCAGCTCTACAGCACATATGCAACTCTACATGATAAAACAGTAGCCAATTTATTAGAAGGCACTGCATCCTTGCTAAAAGGACTTATTATGAAAATACTACAAAGGAGTTACAATTTGGCATCCATGTTTTCATTTTTCACCCAGGTCAAACCCTCTATTTGAAGGTGGTGCATTTGGAATATGTTGAAGCAAGTCAAACATGTTAGGTATGGGCAGGCTTATTCCCAGGTTGTCATATACTGATGTTTTGTCACACCACTCTGTGTCTCATACAGATGCAAAAAGTACCCTTTAATGTCAGATGATTTCCATTGCTATTGTTGGCCAACTCAAGCAACCATAAGGCAGCTAAAGGTGAGGCAACACCTGTTTGCTAGCAAGCGTACTAACTTCAGTTTTACTGGGAGGTCCCAGTTGGAAGCTATTGTTGTTCTGTGAGAAAAATCCACATGTACACACTTCTGTAGTTTTCTGCTATCCCAGTGAACACACTGCGATAATCCACTCAGTATAGGTGGTGCTTACAAGCCCAGAATGATAAAGAACAAAGGAAGAGTGTGGATATAAAAAATGACCTTGAAATCAAGGTAACTTCAGCAGCATGATCACTTGTTCACTTTCTCTTGAGTCACAGACGTCTCTAACGGTTTTGCATAATCCCATCCCACAGGGCGGATGGAATTCTTACTTAATCTCCGAACTGAAGATGTGCTTCTGCCACCTTGTCCACCGCAACCCCCATTCCCCACCATGGCTGAAATAATAAAACAATTGATAAGGTCATTTGGGAGTGTTTAGTCACTGCTGAACACCTTTAGGAGACTGGAGAAATAGAACTGTCTTGCAGAGGCAAGGCAGCGTGTCGAAGTGCACCACCAGTCAAAGGGAGCTCAGGCGAGACGAACTGTAAGTGGATCCTCCACCTGATGTCCGCATCAGTTTCATCTGACTGATTTCTGTCTTCGCTGGTCCCAGTTGACGGGCTGAGGAGGAGAAAGGGGCACTTGCTCATCACTGCCAGATGGCCACAACCAATTCATACTTGGCAACCTCTTTCTTGTGTTTCACTTCCTGGTGATTCATTGACTGTCAGTGTGCTTGCTTCTCAGATTTGAACCTCTGATCATGAAAATGTGCCTTTTTCAGATTCAGCAGCATACTGGTGTCATCAGCAGCAAACCATTTTTTCATCGTCCTTTTGATTCAGTCTTATAATAGGGCCATGTCAAAAAAGTATCTCGTGTGCTAACAGGAACAGGGGGTGTTTTTGTTTGTAACATTGACGAGAACAGCCTCAAGGCACTCTTGTTTAATCGTCTTCCTGTGGATTTAGCATTGCTAACTCTATTGACTTTTCTTGAGTTTCTGGACATACATTGCACTGTATGAGGCCAAGATACATAATCTTTTACAAAGCCTTTGGATCTAGTAAAATTGAAAATAAAACTAGAAAACAACAACTCTCTGCAGGGTACTCTGATTGTGGTGCACGAAGTTACCTGTCGTTCCATTGCTCTCTCTCTTGTCAGCTGGAGGTGACAAGTTTGTATTGATCAATTTTACATGGTGTGTCAGCCAGAAAAATGGGATGCCAGGAGTGTAGTTTGGGTTTCCACAAGGTGGAAGATTGAATATAAATTTCTAAATTGCCTTGTGTGCTTTTCAACTCATTCCTGTCACTCAACCTGCTCCATGCTTTGCCTTGGTGGATCCAGCTCTCTCTTTCTCACTCTCACAGCAAAAGATACCAGTATTTTATATTTCCACTGTGTTGTTCTTATAGTCAAAGGGAGGAAAAAAAAGGATTGTGGCATTTCAAGTACCCCACATGAAGTACTGAGGAGGAGGAGCAGAGGGCTGTTGATGGCAGCAGTAGCAGTGGCAGGAGGAGGGGTTGCAGAGTTCCCATCACGCAGGCTGCCATGACAAGCTGCCATAGCTATCGGGGGCTATGAGAGATCTTTTGCCAAGGTAAGGCAAATTCCTTCTCATTCAGTCCTAATAGGACTGTCAGACCTTCAGAACAGGGAGGGAATGTAGTGAGCCTGGAGCTCAGAGTTCTCTTCAAGACTGAGGCACTGAGGCTACCTCATGGCACATGCAACAAAGGCCCTTCAGTGAGACACACAGGCCAACACGGAGAACTCATGACAGGCTTCAGTGTAATGCATCGACTGGGTCTGAAGTGGCTGTACTGCAGTTGAAAATAACCCTGAGGCCAGCGTTGTGTCTCGTACTATGTAACTTGTGAGAGCTTGTTATAAAATTCAGACTCTTCACCTACTACTTTAGTTTGTTTCCCTGTTGTCATTTTGCTTGTTATCTGCTATGCTTTTCCATGGGGTAACCTATGCAGAAAATTATTCAGTTATTATTCAGTTTACTATTTCAGATAAAGGATTATTTTGAAACTTTGCCTTTCGGTGTATTTGCACTCTGTTATTGCATTTCTACACAGGAGGTCTCATTCACTTTTTGTCCTGACTTGTTTAGATGTGGCAGCTCCCATGCCACCTTGGTAGATCTCTTGGTAGAAAAATCCAAATAGAGTTGTCCAGCCTTGTCAGGAAAACGAAGAAACCAAAAAAAAGGAGCAAAAGTATGTGACCAAAATGTTATTTTGCAACATTTCTTTTATAATACTTTGGATTTGTCTCCAGATAAAATCTGAAAGTGAAAGCGGTAAGATATTTGTGTCACAGTAAACTCCAGTCCTGTTTTGTCAGAGCTTATTTGGGTTATTCATTTACAAGCATCAACCCAAAAAAGCTTTCATTGAGCTGAGTATTGAATTAATTGTACAGTTTTAACTTTCTTGTTCACCTTTTCCATTACCACAGCGGCTCAATTCTTCAGCAGAAATGAGCAGTGAACTTTTGGTTTTTGATCTGCATTTGGCATTTTTGTAACAGTTGAAGGAATTGAGACCACAAAAGTTACTTCCAAATTATCAATTAAACCTATGGAGCTGCTATTATTGGAAAAAGTTTACAGTGTAAATCAGGATATGGGCTCCAATTTCTACCCCTGCCACATAATGTGGCTGTTTGATTTCCTCTGGTTTGTCCTCTGTGGAATCATCATGAAGCTCCTCTCCGCATACAAAGAGTTGGATTAGCTGAGCAGCACAAGAGGAGACATGTTCAATTTCACTTTCACATAGCTGTTGAGCCACTGGAATGCAGCCTTGTTCCCAAGTGACAATAGATTTGCAAACTCATTCTCCAGTTCAGGTTGAATGAGTTTCAATTTAGGGTGCGCATTATTGATAGAAAAGGGGAACACAACCAGTTTCCCTAAAGTCTGGCTCTTTACCAATTATCACATTTATCAGCCAGTTTCCGTTTGTGATGGGCAAGGTTTCCCCTGGGTTGCTCACTAAAACACATTACAGCAAATGATGTGGCAGGTTGAAACAAGGAAAATGCAAACTCTGTGTAGGGCTAACTTTGTGTCAGCTTAGCCCATGCAACAGTGAAATTGAGAGAGGATTAAATTAGTTTACTTCCAGACTGTACTGTATGTCTAATCCTGAAGTCTGTACGCAGCTCAACCTTCCAGAAAATTATTTGACACAAAACATGGCTAAGGGACCAGTTTGGGACTAAGTTTAGCTGGCTGTGGGAGCACACTGCCACAGGCAATCAGTCTTTGCACACTGTAAGTCATGTTCATTGTCAGGCTGTCTGAAGGCATTAGTTTGAGCTCAACACACACTGAGGAAATGTACATTCTCTTCAGTCAAATGCTTACACCAGTTTTCTGTAGATCCATTCAGATTCTATACAAAATATCAACCTGCATAGACTCATATTTGTACAGCAGGAATTGCATTTAAATTTGCAGAGGAATTTCTTGTTTTTGTGATATGAGAAACAACATGTCTACGAAATCACATTTTTTTTTTGTGCCATGTTTATAGATGAGCTGTTTAGCAGTGCTAAGCCCCATGCTTCTGTCAGGGAGGAATTCACAACACAAAGCACAAAATAAAGTATATGTGACTTTAAATAAAGCAGCGAAGCCATTCTGCCAGTTCTGTGTAAATAAATAAAAGAAGCACAAGATCAGCTGCAATACACAAAAACCAAAGCAGCTTCACAAGAGATTATAAGCTGGCCTGAATCATAGCACAGGCAAAATAACTCAAATGTGCTAATTACTTTTCACTCTGACTCCATTGTTTTGACAGAGCTAACCCATGGCATGAGGTAGGAGAGTATGAAAAATGTGCAACACCTGTGAAGACCTAAACAGAAACTGAGAGGGAACTAAATCTCCTCAGTGTCTCCAATTAATGCTGAAACCTTACGCACAACTGTTGTTGTTTTATTCCCTTTAACCTGCCTGCTTTGCATGTTTTCATCAATTAATGCTCTTTTGCATTTGATATTTCTCTGGCACTTAGTGAAGCAGTAAGAAACATCAGAGTCTGAAACTGATCTATAAACCAAAATAAAATGGAGGCAAACTGAAAGCACACACTTGTCATCTGACTCCCTCCCACAAGGGAATAAACTGCCAGCATTCTGACAAACATTGCTATTAAGCTGGAGTGAAGTCTGGATCTTTACCAATATGCCATAATGATCAGCCAATTCAAGTTAGCTGGCAATGAGACACAATGTTTCTGGCCACAGTAGACAATGGAGAAAAAAAGCACTCTGTGCGCACATGTGTGTTAATGTGCATTTTAAAGTGTGTGTAGTTGAGTGTGTTTGTGCAGCGTGTTTGTGCAGCTCTGTGCCTTTCTAAAGAAGTAGAAATGAAACACTCATCCTCAAAGGGAATTTCTCTCATCAGCTTGCCAAGTCCCACCCCTCTGAATCAGCATTCTTAATCACAGGTTTAAATGGCATTCAATCAAAGACTAATGCTGCCAAAATTGTCTTCCTAATGTTTATATTGCCTTATATTAGGAAATCTGTCTTGTGACACTATATTAAGGAATGGGAAGAGGAAAATGTCACACTGAGTGCAGGATGTGGTGGCTAGGTGAGAGAGCACATAAAGCTCCTCAAACAGAAATTATTCAGATCATCTGTTTTCCTGCAAACATTCAAATTGACAGAGGAAACCAATCATTAAATCTTACATGCTGGGTTTAAAAAAATGGCTACAATATGCTTTTCAATCCTGATGATCTCTGTCACTCAGTCTGCAGTCCAGAAAACAACTGACACCTGTTGATAACACTGACATTTCTGGAAAAGGAATATGGATGAGCCAGCCTTGGTGTCTGTGAGTTGCTAGCCTACTGCTCTATGCTCTTGTGCACTGAGGTGAATCTGCAGATCTCTGCAGCTGCCTCATTTGTATTGTGCAGGGAGCATGTTGTGCATAAGGCGGAGACAAACCCCCTGGAGTACCACCAGCTGTGCATAACATGCTGTATGCCTCATGCCCTGTACACAACATGCATCCAAAAAAAACCCACCTCCTTTCATGCCATTGAACTCGTATCAGGTATAATTTTTAAATCCTCACATGGATTGTCGTGATTTTATCTCAAGGCTATTTCTGTACACGTGTATTTATGGTAGGGTGGTGGTTCAGTGGTTAACGCTGCTGGTTTATCATGAGAAAGTCCTAAGCCCTTGACCTTTCCCTGTGTGATATTGTATGTGCTAATTTTTATTATGGCCTTAAGTTGTTCCAGTTGCCTCCCACTGCAAAAATACATACTTGGCAGTCACTGGCCTTGACCAAGATGCTGGCCTCAGAACAGAGCTGGTCCCTGGGTGTGCTCCTAAGATAAGTCAGAAACAGATATCATCAGCAGTTTTACATTCCAGGTTACTGCTGGTGTACAAAAATTACTTACTGAATCTTTTGCAAGAAATTAAAGACTCTGAGTTTTATTGAAGCCTGTCTTCAGAGTTGTGCATTTGGGTCTTGTTCTTTGTGATCAACCACTTTTAACACAGAAAGGAAATCTTTGTAGTACTGTGATGATGGCACATCTCAAATGATATGATGTAAGTGATAAGTAATATGTTAGCTAACAGTAGCAAAAGTGAGAAGTTTATTTTTTTTAGCTGTACTTAAAATATTAAAAGAAAATAACTGAGTAGTCTGAGTTATTAGACATCTCGTTGAGGCTGTATTTTGGCATAGTGATGTTTTGAGTTAGATGCTAAAAGTGCCATGGTTTTGTGTTTCGGTCACTTTCATCTTTTATTTTTTGTTTTCTCCCCATGTGTTCTGTGTACCTTTTTAATTTCTTGTCTTTGCCTGTTTTTCCCTCCGGTTCTGATCGCCTTCCCCACCCTGATTGTTTTCACCTGTCCAGTCTCCTTGTGTGTGCTGTGCAGTGTCTTCCCTTAACGAGCTCACAATGATGATACTAACATGCTGCAGGAGTAATGTCTACCATGGACACCATCTTAATTTACTGCATTAACATTTGCTAATTATCACCAAACACACAGCTGAGAATAAATGAGCCACATGAAGAGTCAGGATCATCAGATCATCAGGCAAACCATCTATTTGTTGAGATATGTCAGTCTAAATGAAAGTGGTAGGCTGACAGACTATTGACTTGTCATTGTCATCGCCCTTGCTGCTAGCATGGCTAAGATGTAGGATGTAGGACTCTTTTGAAAACATGTATGATGTGTTTTATCAACCAGATTAGACAAAGAGTAGAATAAAATTTCTAATTCTTATTGAAAAACTTTTGCTAGTTATGGGAGTTTTGGGATGATAAATACTAAATTACTGTCCTTCTGTAAATGAGTGACTCTGTGAATTAGTTTGACAAAAAAGCCCTAATATGATAGAGATGTCTCTGAACTGCATCTTGTAAAGAAAAAGTTGCGCTGCTGAAGCTTATTTGTTTCACCAGCTGAAAAACAGCCAAGTTACTCTCATGAGAAAACTGTTTTATTAATGGAAGATAGTTAGAAAAAAGTAGTTCAAGCAGCTCTGTTGGGAAATAATCACATCTGCATCTGCAGTATTATATAATAAAAAAATTCAATGACATCCAAAAGTACCGCTTATTAGGGCATTTACAAATATTATTAAATTTTAAATTCAGGTGAAGCTCAGTAAAAGGTGTTTGTGAAACCCACACCACCTGCCTGCCACTAATGTTGGATTCTGTTTGCTCATGTCTTTCAGTCACTCAGCATTTTCATTTCCAGACTGGAGTTTATCACAACAACTTTGATTTTCTTTCCCATTTCTTTTACAAATTAAAATGTCTTTTTCACCCATAGCTCATAAAGATTAGGAGCAAGAATTTGAATTTAGTCAAAGTTTCTGCTACCTGCTATCTTCAGCTCATTCTGTGGTGGTTGTAACAGGTGTAGCAGCACCTGAAATCAGTTGTACTGTTGTAGCTGCAGCAATGGCACCAACGGAGCGGAAAAAAGTCCTGCACTGAACTGAAATTCTTTGATGCATTTTCATGAGTGTGCAAAGTTGTGCTACAGCAGCTAAGATCTGTGGGTAAAAACTAATGAGTCTGCTTGGGCTACATATCTGGAGCTGTCCTCTCTCGCGCCAGCTGGTAGATGTAATTAATATGTAAAGAAACCTGTTCATGGCATAACATGATCACCGCTCTGTCAAAAAATAAAAATAAATAAATAAATATGTCATCCCAAGCTGCCTGCTGGGCTGAACTGAGTTGAGTAGAAACACTGAAGCAAAACAGAAAATGCAGTCAGAGCTTTACATTTGCTTTATGTCTTCTGTTGCAAAGTCCATTTTGTTTTCATTCAAGCTTTTCTTTTTACATTTCCATTTATTCACAGGGAATGGATAAATATTAATAAACAACATTTTTATTCTTCTTTGCCTTTGCCAACTATTTCTGTGATGCTCTCAGCAAAACAAACATGCACTTCTCTCCAGAGTAACTTCCAAACCTTCACTTTCACAATGGTAATGGATTTAATAATCATAGTCACCTTTTCTTTGACAGATGCAATTTCATCTGAATAGTTTATCTGATTTATTCACATTATCTTATGAGAAAGATGTACTAGAGTGCCAAAAAAAATGAGATGATGGGACCTCTAAAAGGGCAGCCAATAAAGAAGGTAAGCCAAGCATTAGGCTCAACAAAAAGATCGTTCTAAATGCCAGCTGAAACGGATGGAACCTGGATACCTGCACCTGAAGTGAACAGGGTTCAGAGGTGCCGAGCAAAACCGCCAAGAGGATAAATGAAATATTTACTGATATCCTGCTCTGCTAGCTAAAATAAACATGACTGTACTCAGTTTACGGTCAAAAGTAAAGTAACTGATCAATAGTGCACAGATTCACTTTCCCTCTCTTTCATTCCTTTAATTCATACATTAACTTGTGTACACTTTTGGAACCAGTTGGCTTAACACGATTTCTTTGCTGGCACATCGAAAGGCCAGCCAGTGAGAAGCTGAGCCTGGCATGGTTTCCTGCAGAAATCTTACTTTGAGTGCCAGAGGAACATGATGGGGAGGTGGATGCCTGCGAAGTGTGCCAGAGGGGTAGGGAGAAGATATACCTGGCATGGGAGCTGAGAACAATACTTTGTCTTCACTAGCTGCTCTCTGTTGCTGTTTAAATCTGAAGATGAACAGGTGCTGAGTGGCACCAGGTGGTTTTGGAGCAAACCTGGGCAAATATCAAGGGACAGACAACTCCCTTCGAGTGAATGCATGGCATTCCTCAGAGTATTCATTATTTTTTACATTATATTTTTTTTATATGTGTAATACTGTTTTCCTTTGCCGTCTCTTTCTCTTTCTGATGGACCCGTTTCATTTTAAAACCCACAAAGCCACTGAAGCAGTCCCGCATCATACATCTATCCTGCATCCACACTGCAGAGGCCACAGCAGCCAACTCTCAAATCATGTTTATGTAGAACTGGCTCGAGGAGAACCAAAGTGAAAAACAAAACTTTTCTCTTGTCTTTAAGGTTTTCAGGAAAATCCTTGTGCCTCATGACACCTGAAAAAAAAAGACAATAATAACAAATAAGACATTAGCAGTACGCAACTGTAAATCTTCACTGAACTTGTAAATGCTTCAGCCTTGGCTTTAGTGAGCTCTGTCTTATTGAAGTTTCTGTTCATCAAAATGACAAGTAAATATAAAGTGACATCTAACACAATGTCTGCACCTGCTGCCTATAGTGAAAACAACACAATCACTGAGCAGCAGCAGCAGCTGTCAGTGTTTACACAGGATGCATTCAGGCACAGTACTGCTGTGTAGGTCATCCGTGTTTGGCAGCACTCAGAGCCCCATACACAATCACTTGAGTTACGTGTGTTAAATAGAAAAAAATAGGGTTATTGTTTAAATTAAGTTCACTTACAATAGCCTTTACAGTTCCTAGTCATTTTTTGTGGCAAGTTCAGTAGATGTTTTTCGTGGATGTTTTCATTTTCCTGTATCTCGAACAGGAAGATGACACTCCGATTCTCAGCTACAAAGCTCTGATTGTTCTGTTTCCCTCAACTAGGGACTGTCCAAGGTTCTTTATCCAACTGGGAAAATCTGGGACAGTTCAACTAAATTAGAAATAAATATTTTTATCTTACCTGTAGTGGTAGACGGGTAGTCTATGATTTTTGGTGTGGATTGCAGAGTTTTGCAGATATGAGCTTATGTGTCACTGTGCAGTGAGTTTAGGTCGATAAAAGGAAGTTAAGAGGACAAATATGAATTTTTGGTTTGGGGTGAACTGTTGCTTTAAAAACAACACCAGACCTATTCAACATTTTGAATCACATATATGTTAGCAGAAGTTCAGAGGTCTCAAATCACCGGGTCATATCACCACCCCAAAATGATTCATACCCAAACAGAATGAAGAACAGAGGAAAAATCATGTTTGAAAGCTAAACCATTTCTTGTTGTTGAAACAATTTACTGAAAAGGAGGTATTTCATGCATAAAAAACTAGAGGTCTGGATTTTCCCACTTTACAGGGACATTGCTTGTAAAGGCTCACTGCTACTGAGTTTTTACAGATGCAATAAAATCTGCATGCCTCTGCCAGTAGTACGTGAGAACATATCTTAATTTTGTTTTGTGTGATGTCAGTGAACCACCCCTTCAAAACATTTATGTAAGCCCTTACTTATTCAAGGAAAAAATGTACAGTGCTCTGCCACAGTTCAACTTCACAAAGCCACATAACTTGGGGGTGCTTACAGTACACTGTGAGCAGCAGGGAGTGCAGAGCGAGTCCCAAGAGTGTCCCACTGGGTGGAAAAACAAACTCTGGAAGTCAGACTGAGGAACCCAAAAACAACACACATGAGTGTACTCTGCTGTGAACGGAAAACTGTACAAATGAGCTGTTTATGGTACAGCAGTCTTACAGATAACGCCAAACAAAAGGCAGAGTGAGCCACCAAATGCCCTGTTATATATATTAAGATAATTAATAAATGAAATGAATTCATGATTTGAAGTTAATTTACTCTAACATTGTACCAGCTCTTGGAAATAGAAGATTACAATGAGAGGATGTCACAAAATGCCAAATAAACTTTTGACATGCGATGGGTTGTTGTTTAAACTAGTAAACTGTATATTAAAAGAATTATAAAATATATTAGAATTCTATTCAGTTTGCTACATTATATATATTATAAATACTGTTTAGACATTCTTTCATAATTCGTAGTGTTTTCATTTGGACACTAAGGGACTTAGTGGCAAATAAAATGTGAGTGTAACAGTTAATAAAAATGCTTTCACTGGTTGTAGAAGTAGTTGTTTTCTCCAACTGAGAGGCAGAGGAGGCAGTAGTGGTGAGTCATTGCTCCCACAGTTGTAGGTTTAGTAGTACATGTAACAGCAGTAAGAATACTTTGCACTTAACTGATAACCCCTACACTTACATCCTTTCTCAAAACTAGGGAATCATCGAGGAGTCTGGACTACATTTGTGTAGTTAGTGTATTTTTTCTTTTATCCAAAGCACTTTCCATTTTGCCTCCTGTTTTCCATGCACACTCACTAGCTAATGGCGATGGTGCAACCTTTCAAGGCGCTGGCCTGATCATGAAGAGCAATTTGGACTTCAGTGTGATGCTGGAGGAGGTTTTAACACAATAACAAGAGGAGCTGGGGATCAAACAGCCAACCTTGTGATTAATGGATGACCAAATCTGCCTACCTTCTCCCGTCTGTCTCTTTACTTATCTGAGTGTTTTTCAAAATTTTAACAAACCTGTTGTATGCTGGTGTTAGCTACAGGTTTTAACAGTAACTGTGCTCAGAAGGCTTGCTTTCAGATATGCTGCTCGGTCTTGACGGAATAATTTATGCGAGATGCTGAAGCTCAGCACTCTGGTGTCCCTGAGTAGTTTCACACACATCAATAAGGGCATCATTTCTGTTAGTTGTAGCAAACACATCGATGGTTCGATTAATACTGACAACTGATGTTTCTATTGCATTTGCATTTATGTTTATGGTTATTTTCCTCTTCTCTTCTGTGGAATTTGTTTTTTGTTTTTTTTTTTTACGTCAGCTTTTATTTGTATTCGCAGCAATAGCACTTGTAGCAATTGTTGTAAATTGTTGTACAATAACAGCAGTATACTCATATTAGCAGTACCACAAGCTATATTAGAATTTATTACAGTCACATTCTAATGAGCATATGGGGACTTAAGTACTGAACATTCCTGAATCAAAATGTGTTTAAGCGAACACGGTGATAAATATCATCCTCACCTTGGAAATCATCTTAAATGATGAATGCTAAACATATTATTACTCATGAATGGATTACCAAACAGCATGCCTTCATGTGAGGTGTGACGCATCACTGGTTCACTTGCCGTAATTATTTTTATATCTACTGAGACAGATGCATAAATATCTGGGATTTAATGCTGGAAACCAAGCTGATGTGTAAATCAATACTTTGAGTGCAATTTTGAACCTAAATCTCAGGGTGTGTTGTCTGGACCATAAATTTCATTGCGTGGGGAGCCATTTATGCATATTTACATGGAGACAGGATGTTGATTGCAGGATTGCAGAGTTACTGAGCGCCACGATGGGGAAATTTTGAGAGAAGCAAAGCACTAAAGAGTTCACAGCCACATACGCATTAGGTCATAAATCTTTCTCAACTGAATAAGCACTCTTTTTATTCCTCTTCCAAATTCATCACTCCTCCCCCTCGGTGTCTCTTTCTGTGGCTTTTCTCTCGTCCGTCTCCCTGTCTCCCTCCCTCTCTCTCTCTCCTGCTTACTTTTTAGTGTCTTTATAGGATAATGAGTGTGATGACAGTAAAAGTTTCATCATCAGCCTCCATCCTATTAGGCTGTTATTGGATCATGTTTGTTTTTCGGTAAGCCTCAAGGAGAGAAGAAAGCAGAGCTAAGCCACATAGAAAAACACAGTGTGAGAGGCACTGTCAGGTTTTGTCTTGGCTTTGTCACTCTAAGCAAATTAGTATTTAGCTCATCAGTGTTAGTGTGTGTGTGTGTGTGTGTGCGCGCGCGTTATTATGTATGCACAAATAAGCATAATTCTTAGGTGGAAATGACAGACTGGTGTGTCTAAATGGCAAATTGCTGAGGTTTAAGGTTCTTCAGCTGACATCCACAGTCGGAAGAATTTGGGGTTTTGTTTTCTATTTGCTTTCCTAATGTCATAGCCCAACAGATGCTTAAGTCTAATTATTCACAGAGAAACTGTTGTCTCAAAAATGTCATCTGCTCGCTTTTCAGCCAAATATTTGTTCATTTTCCTGCCCTAATTAAATGAAATAATGAACCCGGTTGAAATATAGCACCATCAGGATGAATGATTTCCCCATTTAGTAGAACACTAAGTGGCCAAAGATTAAATGACTTCTGGACCACTCTCTTGCACAGTCAAACATGGAGAACAAATATGAATTATGAGGAACAGTACAATTATATTAAGTAACACAAAGGTTAACTAATTCAATTTAAAGTAGAATAAATCATACCCCAAGCCAGAATCAAGCCTGTCATCAACAATGGAAATCGGCCTTGGTTAATTCGGTAATGCCTCTAAATGACTTGCCTTAGCAGACTGATGACACATACAGTCTGGTCCACAGAGCGGGTGACAAATTGTCCGCTTCCATCAGACTGCCTCTGATCAAACAGATCGATTCGGAAAATATCACTGCAGCCTCAGGATCTTCAAAATTAAGGAGAAGTGTCAACAAAGCTGAGAGAACAAAGAAATTTCACAAACACTGGCACCTGATGTCAGATTCCAAAGATAAATAAATAAAAAAAGGAAATCAATACTCTGACCCCAAGAGGGGCCACTGTCGTCTATGTGAAATACCAAATAACAATCACCTTTACAAGGCTTGTGATAGCATTATTTGAGCGGAAACAACATATTATAAGCCCGGGGTTATGGATGTTGTCTGCTTGTTTTGTGGTCAGTTTGCAGAACTAATGGTGTTTGCAGTTCAATACTAGAGAAAATGAAATGGCATCATTTGATGTTTGTCCTTTCTTTTTGGCAGGATTGCAGACTAGGTTCAGCTCAATGAAGAGGCCCATGAAACACCACCAAGTCAACATCAGAACATTTTATTTAAAAAAAGCAAAACAAAAACATTTGCCTCTGTGAGCTGGCATTTGATGTCTACCCCTTTTCCGCTGTCAGTTATGCACTTGCACTTGGATGTTTGATTTTTGATCTTGACCAAACATCTGTCAGTCATGTTCTTTTTTGTCACTCAGCAAGCAAGGTAGAAAAACAGTGACTGGCAGTCGGCATCGAGCTGTGCGCCAGGTTTCTTAAACACAGCAATAACTGCATTAGCAACAGGGAACCTTTTATTGCTTCCCACTCTTTCGTTTTACATTTTATACTACCAGCCTGATCAGTTGTGATCCTGGCTTCACTGAAAATAATCAACATTTTAGCTATGGGATTTCCTCAAATAGAACACTTTGACAGGTCTGCTTGTGTTTATGTCAGAAAACGTATTTTAAACACTTGGCACCCTGTCAAACGAGGGACACAGCCAAGGAAATAATAAACGAATATAAGATGTTAGGAAAAGATATGCTGTGTGCATCTGAGGGAAACTGCATTGCAATATGATGTTATCAGCAACAAATGCAATCAAGCTAATTAAGGTCCATGATGCAGCAGAAGTGTTTTGGAGCAAACTAATACTGCAAGGAGTATTTTCTTTGAGCTTGTTTTGTAGAAAAACTTTAATCTCTGCCTTCAATTTACATTTGCTTAAAATCATTGACACATCCTTTTTGCCAGAGTTTAATTGTTGCAGTTGTTTTAGAGTGTTATTTGTTTAAGTCTGTCTGTTTGTCTTGAAGCACGTTAAGTTTTCTTTTGCTCATTGACCTTGAATGTGACACTGACAATTGCATTCTGCTTTTTCTGAACCAAATTTTTACCCCAAATGAGTGAAAAGGAACATTTTGCAAAATAATTCAGAAGTCTTATAGACAAACAGACACACACAGAGCAGATGCTCGTGTCAGGCCTTGCACTGCTGGTGCTCGCAGATGTGCCCGCTGGAGCGTCATATGAGTTGAGCTGGAAACCATGACTGAGACTAAAAAAAGTTACTGACCCCTGACAACGGCTGGTCAGCTCAAAGCAAAACGTGTTTAAATGCTGAGTGAACCTGAAATAGAAAGTCCGGGACTCACACACTCCGACAATGAGGCTGATTCTGTTTCTGTTCAGTAGAGGGATGTCGGGGCCCTACCAGCCATCTCTCCTCCCACTCCACACGGATATGACATTACAGTAAAAGGGAAAACCAAGAGATGCGTCAAGAATTACAGTCTCACCACATGTCCTTGCTCATCTGTGCTGAGGACTCACACAGAGTACTAGCTATATTTGAAAGGAAGAAGGAAAAAGGAAGTAGTAATCACTGATTCTCGGAGGTTACTCCTCTAGAGTCAAGGGCTTGGAGGGTTCAAGAAGTCAAGATTACAGAGAGCCACTCATGGTTATGCAACTGATTTTCCTTTAATGCTAATGAGCAAGCAGAGAGCCCATATTTGGAACAAGGAGCAAGATCACTGGCACTTTAACAATTAGATTATCTTAAAACGTGTCACTAAGGGTTGAGCGAGTACTCGTCTGAAACAAGTATCTGTTACAGAAAATATACATTCATGAGTGTGAGTATCATCTGACTAAAATGTACTCATAAAGAACTTCTTCAAAAAGTTCTCTTACTCGTCTGACCAAAAACAATGACTTGAAGCTCAATTCTGATATTGTTTCAGACTTTTAACAACAATTTCAGGTTAGCATCACACAGTTCTGGTTTTAAGCATCTCTCATTTCTGGTTAAAGCTCTGTCCATTCTGAATATGGACCTCAAGATGATTTTGTTAGTTGAAGAGTTAGTTGTGTTAGTTTTTCATATGGCCAGTATGGGATGACTCCATTGGTTTCAAAAAGAAGTCCATTTGCATGTAAGCTTATGAGAAAATGTCCTTACTTCTCACTTGGTTTATTACCTCCATAAACAGTTTAGTAAAGAGTTTAAGGTCTCAGTTGATGATTTGAAGTCAGCAAGATGTTCTTTTAGCCAAGTATGCTGCCATTTTGTTTAAAACAAATGATAAAGCAGGGTATGTTTAACTATCTTGTGATCAACAAGCTTGTCTTCCAGGTTCTTAGTCAGATCCAGTGAGGACTGAGGCGTAGCAATGCATCACCTTCTCACTGTCCTGTCTCAAAATGACCACTTCTGGCTCCACAAAAACAAACAAACCAACAACAACAACAACAAAAAAAAAACAGACACAAAAACTATATATTTTCATAATTCTTTAATATCTTTAAGCATAGCCTGTTGTATTCATGTTTATCATCTGTTGTACCATCGTACACAGAGGATAACTTGTGGTCATTGCAGGTGTTTTGTCCATACTGCCCACACCGCTCCACTGTTTTGCAACTGAGTGAGCATAAACAGATTTGGTATCTTGTTTTGGGGACAACAATGCATTCATGACATTTTTTAAAATGTGATACTAGTACATTGTTAGAAATAAATAGAATGAGGAATACCAAGGAGTTACCTCAGACAACCTGGGGTATGCATTTAAGAATTAACAATAGGACAGAGATAGAAAGCCAGAGAGTGAGTTTCAGGCTCATGGCGAGAAGCAACTTTTGGCTTAAGTTGAGAATCAGACATAAATTCAGGCTCAGAGGGATGACTGGTTCAGCTCATGCAGAGAGACAAGCTCAGGTTTTGACAAAGACAAGAGATTTATTTTAGGTGTCATCTAAACATTTAAGATACCATTTTTGTTTGATTCTGGAAAACTTAATCTCACAAAAAATTAGCCTAAAGAGTTCAGAATTTAGGAGGGAGGAGAACAGAAGTGCAGAGGCCCCTCGGAAACTACAGATTACAATGGCTAAGTCATAGCAACCCATTGAGATTCACTCCATTGTAAGGTGGTATTCCCTGGACAGCTGCCACTGGTGTCATATCTCAGCAACCCCGATTGAAATGAGAGTTGATGACACAGGAGTATTGATTCTCAACATATCTGCATTTTCCTAAAGGACAGGTGCCGCTGTATTGATTGACCCTGCACCCCTGGGATAATGTTAAGCGATGTACAGTGGTCAAGAACGAGGCCATCTCGCAACATAAAATCTTGACAATAAAGAGACGGCAATTACTGACTAAGCAGTATTCAAATCAGACCCCTTAACTTAAGCAGCCGTCGGAAATGATGTTAGGAAAGTGCTGACAAAAAATGTCCCAAATAAAATGATATGAGTCTTTATAGTATTTA
This sequence comes from Scatophagus argus, assembly GCF_020382885.2. NCBI lineage: Eukaryota > Metazoa > Chordata > Actinopteri > Scatophagidae > Scatophagus > Scatophagus argus. The sequence continues at coordinate 3,192,941 of NC_058498.1, read as the reverse complement.
TAGTATTCTCTCCCAAGTTGTTGACTTTTTGCTTCAGCAGTACAGGATGAACTGGAATGACTGCAAACTGCACTCCAAGAAGGAGGGAGCTTCAAAATGTCTCAGTATGCATTTAATGAAGTGCTTGTAGGATTGTCTAAGAACATCTAAAAACCTCCTCCTCCTCCTTCAGTTTTCCAACATCGGAATTGGGGTGTCTATGGGAAATAATTTTGTAACCTTCCAGGAAAGACAGTCTGACAAATTCACCCCCTTAACTACACCGAATGGCCAGGTACACTGACATGTGAGGCAGCATTTGAACTTCACCCAGAAGAACTCGGCATTCTTGGAGAGAGATTGGGGAGACAGTCTAATTCAACAGTGTCACCTAGAAAGTACATTTATATACCAGTTTTTTTATTTATTTTTTTGCCAAATGCATTTTGAAGGTTATACAGTTTCTGCTTACCTTAAATTCAGTCAACACCTTCTTGAATGTATCACACAATTCACCTAGAAGGAAGAGGCAGGCAGGATGGATGGTGGGCACGTAAAATGCAGGACAGTGACATCTAAAAGCAATGAATTTCACAAATTAAAGGAGAAATCTTCTTTTCACATCTTTTCTCATCATATTTTGTCCTGTTTTTGAACACTAAGTGCCTTTAAAATAACAAGAGTTATCGCCTCATGCTCCATGCTTCATTGTGAATACACGGTTTGAGCTGTGGTATGTTTTCTCTGTATTTATTTGCTGTTGCAGATTAGTAGTATGTGGACAGAAGTTATTGGAAACACGGTTGCCCATTCAAGTGTGGAAACGTCGGAACAGAAACAAACATGTTATTTTAGATGCGGTCAATCTGTGCCTCGTATGATCCGGTTTCTTTCAAGCGTACTAAACCCTGGAATATGAACAGAACTACAGATAGGCATACAAAGACGCTGATATTAAATTAGTTTCAACAGTACTGTATTAATGTCTCATTGTGGGGGGAAAAATGACTATGATTCTTGGAATGATGTAATACAGCGGTGTTCATCTGATATCTGATGGTCTTTGTCAGGACAATAATTAGTTTTCATTGCATACTTTTTAATCTGTGGCGGACCAGTAGCCTCCAATCTGTTTTTTTTTTTTTTTGTTTGTTTTTTTCTTCAAAATGTGTGTCTGTGTGTATATTTTTACTCTCTTTTGTTGAACAATGCATTTATTTTAGCCATGCAAAGAAAAATTATCTTCCTGCTTTTATAATAATGAAATCCTAAATGTACTTTTCTGCCTCCACCACATGGTTTTCATGCCATAAAAGAGTTAGATACGTTTTTGTGTGCATGCCTTTTATACCATTTTCATTGTGGCAGCCCCGCATTCATTTGAACTGTGTTTTGCATAACCGCCATCGCCTCAAGTCACTCCATCTGTAAAACTCAAGCAGCATGAACAAAAGAAGCAAAGAGAGATGGGTGAAGGGAAGAAGGGGAAATTGAAATGAGAAAGTGGGAGAGAAAGCGAGTGAGAGAGAAGATGGATCAGAAGAGTAGGAGAAAAGACAGGAAAAATAGAGAAGGGATTAGAGGCAGGGGGCGAGTTTCGGCTGCCACCTTGGACTCGACTGATTCAGACTGGAAAACAGTAAATTAACTGCAGTATTTGTTTACTAAATACTCTTTAAGTAGAACTGTTTATTTGACCCGAGTGTGTCCAGTGTGGTGCATTCACTGAGTTATATGTGACCATGTGTCAGTGTATCTCTTTGTATGCTTTAGCACACATGCCTGGCTGGCCAGATGTAACTGAATCCCCTTTAAAAAGTCTCCTAACAAATCTTCACTGTCTGTGCACTGCCGCAGCTTCAAAGTGACCTTGTTAGATCACTGTAGTGTGACTGACTCACTACAGTGGGTATTACAGAACCACATCGACTGTAATGGCAGACTGCTGACGCACAAGTACCGATGTGGAGTGTGCCTTTAATCATCTCTTAACGAGAGTACTGATGACATGTACGGCGGAGTGTTATCTGTCCTGTATGCCTTCGTGTCCCTGAATAATTCAGCTGGCACTGAGTAAGGGAGACATGAACCAAGCCTTTTCACCAGATTAGCGCTTAATTAATAAACTTTAGGTGGTTTCAATATTTCAGCACGTCTGCATTATTCAGTTTAAATATCTGTCCTAATTACTTCCCCTCAGGCTGATCTATGACTTTGTTTTTTCTCCCTGGGGGCTCCATGCCTCTGGGCCAGGTCTGCTATAAATAGGGCTTTTTGGAGGCTCTTTCCCAAGTGTTACCTTATTTTTTTTCTCCAGTAATGATGATTAGTTTTGACCTGTCCAAACATACTGTACACAAACACACAGCCAAGCTTACTGGAAAGAGCATCAGAGAGCATATGGGAGTAAGAGATATGATGACATGCATTCACTGCAGGCTGATGTGCAACTCTGCACAGTCGTGCAGAGTGCAAGAGTTTGTGAATTATAAATTAAGCTAAGTAAAGATCTGGGATTAATGCAGTTTTGAACAGATGAAGTGTTGTAACCAGTCCCTATGCAATACTAAAATGGCAAAATAGCACACTTGTCAGGACCATCAAAATGACATATGACCAATGAGCATTTTCTGATCTTCTGCTTAAGAGAGTACGACATAAATTTAACATTGCACTTGGTATTTATATTGTCCACAATGCAACTCGACCACAGTTTGATCAGAAATCTGGTGCGTTATTATTAGTTTATTTGTTTATCATTACCATAACATCTAGCTAGTCGTCCTCATTCACCATTCAGCTCATTCACCAATAAAGATTTGAGTCATTTACTGTGTATATACAGTTCATTGTATCAGAGTTTTCTAAAGAGCACCTCTGGTATTTATCAAATTAACATGATTTGGTAAAGAGTTCCATTCTGTAACCGCTCTGCAATTTACAGTAGATATGAGGAAGTTCGTCTTAGGTCTCGGTGATAAGAGACAGTTATGTACTTTTTTTTTTATTACTGTTTATGACATTCCTCAAAAAAGTGAGAAGACCAGTCTTTAAGCTGTTTTCTGCATGAAGCCTTAAGAGATTTCTGTACATTTAAAAAACATTTGTGCAAACAATGTAGAGCTAAATCGGTTATGCTTGAAGTGGCAACTGAGACGAGGAGCGAGCTACCAAGGTCCGGTACGCTTACTTCTTTGTAACTCCATACATAGACATGTTTTGTATATTTTTCAGCCCCAAACCACAACACTTGAGGATTAGTCTCCACTTATGACACACCTGTGCAGCTCTTACCTTTTGAAAATAGAAAAAGTAGAAAGTAGAAAAAGAACAAACATACTACCCTTTTCTTTGTGTTTTTAAAACTTTATTTTAACTTTGGGTATTGAAAAAATTAAAGTTTTTATATATTATTGTTACTTAAAAGAGGTAAGGGACTCAGGAGCTTTGAGTGCCTGCAATCACATTATTGTCCATTTTGTCACTTACCTGGTAAAAACAAAATGCCCTCAGTAGTGGATGCATGCAAATCCGATTTGTTGGACAAATGATGACTGCACTTAATGGCCTTCCACATGTAAGCTGTGTTTTCCTGGCTCCATGTTGCAACAGAAAGAAAATGGACTCAATTACATGATCATGTCTCTTGTCTGGTGCAAGAAAAAGGCAAAGAGAGGGTAATGGGATGACGGATGACAAGGAAAAAGATCAAAGCTCAGAAACAAAGGGAGAAAGAGAGAGGAATGAAAAGTAAAAGTTAATGCCAGTCCATTTAAAGTCCATCTACACTATATATTTGCAGTGATTAAATAGCAAATGACACTAAATTTAACAAGTGTAAGTGATGTGGATGTATTGGCCCCCTTAAAAGTAATTTGTTGACCGTGTTGTCTGAATATAAAAGAGTGCAGCGATGGACGCCACACGCGCTCTGACATCTACAATTTAGATTGGGAGTCTGAACGTGCAGTAAGCACATCAGCATCAGCATCAATCACTGAGCATTTAGTTCACTAAGCTACAAGCGAGGAGGTTGGTTCAATGTTCTCCTCTCTAATGAGAAAATGGTTCCATCTGAATTTGCCTCATAAATCATTGCCACAGTCACCAAACAACCCTGGTTTTAAAGTACCAGTCCCCCCAGACTGCTTTTTCTGTGATTCAGCATCTTTTCAATGTCTTTAGCTGGTTCCAGAGGCATCCTGTTTGAGGTGCAGTGTGAGGCATAACAAGCATGTTAGAAAATAGCTTGTATCATAATGCACTGATTTTCATCAGCTTTGCATTTGCAGCAGAAAGTATTCAAGGTTGTGCACATTATCTGCTTTGTAGCACGTATCCTGATTACTCACAGTAGTATCTTGTCATTGTACATGTGTGTCGTATTTATTCTATGTGCTAACTTCTCACTAACTATTTTAAGAATTGTTTATCTCTCTGATAGTGTCAGTTTGCCGCTTCTGAAGAGCAGATGCAAAAAGACCTACGGTTTCATAATTAATAAAGCTCAGAGATAAAAGTGTGTTCTATCATAGCCAGTCAAAGATGAAATTTATTTTTCTTCACTGAGTTTGTAGAGGCTCACTCTCCTGTCACCTGGCATACCCCCCCCCGGGTGTCGTTTTGTGATCAAACTTTCATTTATTGTCACTTTCCTTTTTCAGACAGGCAGGCAAAATGTATTTTTCTCCATTGCTAAGACCATCTGCTATTGTGGGAATCATTTCAAGGTTGCGTATGCAATTTCACACCACAGTAAGCCGGAGTAGGGTCCACAGTGCACCCATAGGTCTAGTTATGTGGAACCAAAAGCCACCTGAAAAGGCGACAGCTTTGGAGCCAGAGGCTAAGGAGTAGGCTTTTAAAAGCAATGTCAAGCACAGGCTCTGTGGTCAGGAATTTTATTCAAGTGTCAGGTGTTAGAGTTAGTTGTTAGAGTTTGGTCTTTTGTCCCTCATCCTTTATCATCAAGAGATGCATGTTTCAGTAAAATGTTTGAAATTGAATTGCTCTCTGCAGTCCTTCCTCTCTGAATGTGGAGGCATTGCTTCCTCATCCATTTCACGACCCGTCATATATGGTCGACCCTGCTCCTCCAAATGCCAATTGTTACTATGCATTTCCACTTCACTAGACTCACTGCTATGTCCTCGAGGGAAGTTCATGATTGCTGGCAGATGATTTTTGTTTTGTTGTTAACATTATTTCTGCAGCAAAGCAGAAAATGGTTTCACTTGCTTTCTTTTATTTTCTATCTCGTACGACCGCCTATTGATATTCTGTGCTTCTGGTTTAACAGTGTAAATACACAGTTTTAAACATTCCTTAAGAAGGAGAAAAAGTTTGTTACTAAAGGTACTGTATGAACAACTGCCACATTTGGAACATTAAATATTCAATTGGAAGAAATTAAATTAAAAAAAGTTCTTCTGGAAACTAAAGTTGTAATATGACCACATCATACCACATCCAGTTAACTGAGAAGTTTTTGTTTATATGTACAAAATTTTCCTGAAAATCATGTACATAAAAGCAGTAAACAATTCATTGTTAACAAAATTTTAACTAAAAAATAGTAAAACATTCATATTTGTAAGATCATATTGATTTCAGCCATACTTTAAAGGTTATGACTTTTCTCTATGGGCAAGCAAAGCTTCATTTCACATTAAATAAACAGAAAAACTCAATTATACTGTCGAAGCACTGGTGTTCATCACGGTATTTGCATTCCCGAAACCTGTCGGTCTGTTCTAACCCTACGGTCCTTGTGTGTTTCTGTGCTCTGCTGTCTGCTTCTGCTGGTAGAGTTGCCATAATTGTTGTATGTCAGATGCAGAAAACATAAAAGCCTATGTATATATATAACATCCTTTTGCACATATAGCTTCTCTATTTCACCTATATTTTTTCTCTTATTTCTTGCTTCTCAGTTATTTTTTCTCTTCCAAGAGTCTTACTAAAATTTCACAATTGCATTATTTTGAGTAGCTATATACATGGGCAGATCATGACATTTAAATCTGTATCTGACTCAAACAGGTGGCCTGTGCTCAGTCTGGCATGCAGGTCTTCTCAGGTCAGTTCTGTGTTGTGGTGTTTACAGCCTGCGGGTTAGAGAAGTAAGGTAGCCTGTGAGCTGAAGGTCAGCGCTTCAAACCTGGAACTGCTCGAAACTTTGATTTGCCAAAGAGAATGTGTACCTACCTGTGCTCCCATGACAAGTAAAATCGAGGTGCCCTTGAGCTGAGCATTTAACCTTCCAGTGCTCCAGTGGAGCCTCTCATTGGCCAGCTACTGAAAACAATTGCTATGGTGTGCAGCTCCCAGGTGTGAGTGCAGCGTGCTGTAGCTGGATGAAAATGAGTGTGTGCCTCTCCAGCCAACCTTCCCTGGATAAATAAAGATTAAACAAACAGTCAACCAAGGAGCTCCACAGTGGAATGAATAAATCTTAAACGCAGTAGAGCTGATTTTTAAAATTGTCATCATTCTTGATGTAATAATGAATTTACTTTTTCCTTAACAGAATTACAAGTGAGCAAGCCGATGTGTTTGATTTAGTCACATATTTGCCAGGCCAGAAGGCAGAGAGAGAATCTGGATAATTCAATATTACCTTCTGCAATAAAGGCCAACCATCTTGACAACACAGCTTTATTTCCGATTAACTCACAACTCCAAACAAGGCCAATTATAAAAAAAGTGCAGCAACAGTAACAACTTCTGATTTGAGCCAAATCAACTCCAGCACATATGAAATCGTGCTCTGAAGTTAAGTTTGCAATCTGCTCTGATGTTTGAGAGTACATACTTCCAGGTCTCTCTGCCTGCGACTTGACAGTTGTAAGTAGCTGGCCTCACACTAATCGCTGTGGAGTGCGGTCCATCGCCTACTGTGTCTGCAAAGGGCCTTTCCCCCTCGATTTGGTACAATCAAACCTTCACAGGATATGTACTGTGTGACTAAGAGAGGAAAAGAGACAAGAGCTGTGTGGGTGAGAGTGAGACAAAGAGAGAATGAGTGAGGATAAAGCAAAACAGAATGACAGGGAGACAGATTGCAAAGTTTGGTGACCTTGGCAGCCATGTGGCAGAGTTGCATTCACCGTTCTCAACTTTGACTGGGGGAAACTATCAGAACCCTCTAGTTCTTAGGCGAGATGGAGATTAGATGGCTCGCTCTCTCTTTGCACGCAGGGACTTGCTGGAAACAGCTGACCAGATGGGCAGAAAGCTTCTGGCTCCAACTGTTGATTTGTCTGGACAGCATGGGATGGATTGAAGGCTGAGAATTTGTGTGTGTGACTGAGTCTGTGAGTTGATATTCTTGGTAAAAGAGTGCATCAGTGTGATAAAGAGAAAGTGGTTGAAAGGCATTTGGAAGCTGGAGCCTGTTCCAAACGGGGGAAGGACAGACACAGAGAGTGCGAGCAGCAGATCACACTCGGCTGGTGAGGAAGGGTGTCTGAGCGTAATGGGCACATTTGCCTCCCTTTACATACCCGTAACCCTGGCACCACACAGTGGTCTTTGCAGGCTGCCATCCATGCTGAGGGTACACTGCTCCCAGGCATGTAACCTACCTCACTTGGCAGCAGATACAGCAGCGCTCAGCCAGGGATTTCTGGAAACAAGCACTCTGCTGCCTGCATGCCATGTTTATATGCAATCAAACCAAAGTTAATGGGAGAATTCTCCCTTGCAATACAACAAAACAGGGTTTTTATCATTCTCACACCCTCAGGGTTTATGGACACCATATCCACACACCATATGACAGCCCTCAATACAAATTTTCTCTCTGCAATGTCACATGCTGCACCCAGCTATTATATATTGTAGCTACAGAGTGCCAAAACTCCCAACACACACACACACACACACACACCACCACCACCACCCCTCTTTCAACTTCTCCAAGCTATAAAATGTGTACCAGAGAGACTGTGACAAAAGCACATAGATAAACCCTCTCAGATATATTAAGTTGCATGCTCCTACAGATAAAATGTGTTCTGGTAACCGCCAGAAGGCTGCAAGACAAGACACAAATAAAAGTACAACCTCGGCCATTGGGATCTGTGAATGTATCAGAGCTTTATTGAAGAAGCCAGTGTTTTCTATCCAAGGCCCAGTTTCTGAAAGCGTAAAGGCATCCTCACGATTTACTCGCACCGTCAGAATGAAACATGTCATCGTCAGTGAGCTCTGTAAGTTCAGTCAGGAAGTATTTACTGGCTGCGGTCTGTTGGTCCGATCCAGCAGAGTGCTCACGAGTATTCCCGGTAGACTGGAAAAAACAATGGACGTCACAAAGTGGCTGGTTGTAGTGCTGTCAAAACTGCTAATACCTATGGAGTTGAGGCTGTGAGACAGGTGGCCATGCATGCAATTAAGGCACTGTAAACCACAGGAGCTAATGTATGACCAAGCACGTACTGGACTCATGGATAAGTAAAAAATATAAATATTTTGATGGCTGCCAAACTGGCAGTCCATTTGAACTTTGAGCACCCAGTTTCTCCAGCTGATGCATGCTATGGGAATCTGGCTGCTTTTGCTGACTCACCGCTCCAGCTGCCACCTGCTTAGATGTTATTTTATGTTCTATATGGGGGACATTATGTGCTCCTTGATTGCTAGCTAATTGTCCCACTGTATCCTGGGAGAGCATAAAAGCATGCACATCCTCTGCCAAAATCCAAAAATTGCATTGTCATGTCATTCTCAGCAACAAGTTTTCCTCTACAAGAGGAGATGGATCAAAACTTGATCCTCCCACAAAGCAGAAAGAAACATGGCTGAACCTCTTCCACACCTCCACCCACACAGCTCATTGTTACTACAAAAAAGACAGCTGAGAGGACTTCACATTGCATGTTACTATAAACTATTCATGATTTTTATGTGGACGCTTTGCTGCTAATGTGTAACTTCATACTGAGAAGTTAAGTGCCAGAAATTATTTTCACCACTGTTTGCTGTTTGAACATGATATACTGCACTTATGTACATGTAAGATGTCTTTTGAATTCTGGGCTGCAGTTTTTCTGTGTAAAATCTTATAGATTTGATGCCACTGCTGTGGCCTTGGGTGTTTTAAAAAAGACTGAATTGCATGTTTTGTTACCTTTGTGTTTTTAACTTTGTATCTTTAACTTGTTTTTCACTGACAGTTCGTGTCACACCTCCAGCTCCAGTGATTTGTTTTCATGTCATAGAGACAAATTCTTATTCACAATATGAAACACTGGTGAGTGTAAACACTGGATATTCAGCCTTTCGGGTGCAGTCCTGTTCCCTAAACATTATATTTATGTTTACTAGCATTTTCTACTAAATAGTTTTGGATATTGCTGGCTGGAGAATGTTCAGTGTCAAGATTTTTTCCATTACAGAAAGTGGTATGTTGTTGTGCCACACAGATATCCCACGGATGCACCAATAATGACAAAATAAACATGCTCTGTCTTGGGCTTCAAGTCGGCGTTGAGTTTTGAGGAGAAGAAGAAGAAGAATCAGCTTTATTGACAGCATATATATATTTTTACACACGCTGAATTTGCTGAAGACCTTGAGCACGGAATAAGAAATAATGATTTCTTATTAATCACATCACACCCAAATTTTTCCTGCCAGTCCGGTGGGGGAATCAAATCGGCGACCCTCCTGTCACAAGCCGCTTCTCCAACCTCTAGGCCATGTATTAAAAGCTTGTGCTCTGTCATGTTCTATCAAGTTCTATCAAGTTTCAGAGAGAGACTATTTGTAATGTAAAAGGGATTGTTTTTGTGACAAAAAAATCATTATCCAACTCTGCAGCTGACACAGACTGCAGAGCATTTAGCATTTTTCTGCTCATTGCCCAGTCATATCTAAATATGTTGTTAATTATTCAAACTTTTCCTTCAAACATTTTATACTAACATGTCAAACTTTTGTTTTCAGCTTGTTGCACTGCCTCAAGCAGCCAAAAAAAAATAATAATAAAATAAAGTCAACTTAACCAAACCCACAGTCTTTTCCTGACTTTCACCTTTCAGTTGCAAAATGGCCAAAATGTTGATCGTGCTTTAGTTGCCAAAAACTGACATTTAGTTTCTTTCTGGTAAACTTAGTGTAGACTGTGAGAACAGTTTACCAAACTTATCCCCACTTTCTCCACTTTGCTATCTTCCACTGCATCACATCTCCTCTCCTGCTGCTACAATGAACGGCTCTGGAGAACATGCTGTGCTTTACTGTAAGAAAGTGACGGCTGCAGTCCCAGTGTTCTCGGTGAGCTTGCATTGTGAAAATACATTGTTCTTGAAGTCGTGCACCAACTTCTTGCTTTCTCTGATTTTCAAAGGAGTCAGAGCTCTCAGGACTACAGGTTAAAGGTATGACGCAGTTTACAGGACAATCACTATTCAGTGATAACAGGCGTAATTCCAGGCACATTATGTGGTCAGTAGATGTAAGAGCTCATCACACGCAGAAGCTAAAGTCCCCCTATTCCTTTCTCAAAAGTTTATGGTCCGATGTTGAAGACATAATGATACAGCTGAAGTTTCATTAGTGTCTGATAATCGCATTAATGGGTGCTTTACTACATTGCAAGGGCTAACTATTGAACCTTCACACAGTTTGGGCAAATATTGCTATAGTTGCCACCAGTGTGAGGTATTCTAACAGCTCATGAGCATGGATACAAGGCACACTTCAGCTTAATCCATAGGGGTTTCATTAATTCTGTTCTGCAAAAAGAGGATCAAGCTAATTTGCCCCCAACGGTCCGACCTCACTGTTCATTAAAAGTAGCATCAGAGAGACCAATTAATCAGTGTTCCTTTAATCTGTCAAACAGGAGTAAAAAAAATGAAGGTATGCTCCCCTTCTAGGATAGATACGGTCATTAGAGGATACTGCTTTTTTCTTGAAATGTTTTTTGTATGCATGTATTAGTTACTCTTGCTTTTATCCCTGAGCATAGATGGTGATGTTCTGGGTTTTTTGGAAGCAAGGCTTGCCAATTTATGATTATAAATAAATTACAAATATCGGAAGGGAGGTTTATTACTTCCTGTCTAATTCAGAATTACCACCCAAAGAGAATATTTAAAGGGTTGCTAATTGAGTCGCTGCCCCCCCAAAAAACAAAAAAACATAATCAATTTGTCAAAAAGACATCAATTTAGTGTTTTTAAGGCTGAAGAAGTTCACAGGGTTACAATAAAATGTTTCTCATGTTTCCCTGAAGTTTTACACCAAGTGACGTGAAGGCTTCACTCACTGTAGAAGAAGAGGAGCTTTGTGCACACTGGCTAAAGCTGCCCTTGTTTATGCTGGTCATACGCCTGCTGTGGGTGAGTGGAGCGTGAGGTGTGAGTGCTACAAGCTGCAAACAAAACTCACACTCATACGCTTTGATCTCTCTTCATCTCTCTTTTTCTTCTTTTTTTCCTCTCTTAACGAGGAGTCAAACAACTTCACCTTGAGTCCTAACGCAGATGTCACTTTACCAAAGTGTCCAACGCTCTTCTTATCCTGCTCTAAGCATGGATTTCCACTGATGTGCCATTCAGATAGACGGTCAGCACATGACAATGTCGTTTTGAATGGGATTTGCTACCAAGTAAGATAGAGAATAAAGAAGGAAGAAGTTTCAGCTTGGACCCTGGAAGTTGCACTGGCAGTTGTTGCCATGGTAATGTCTTCAAATAAACAAATAATGTCAAACCGCAAATATCATCCCAGATAGCGATGTGTTGAGTGAAATAAGACTGTGCAATAAAGCCAAAATCTCATGTCCCAGTTTAGTGGTTATTTCATATCCTTACAGTCACACATTGCTTTACAATATAATACATTTTCTGCAGTTTGAATGGATATAAAATGGCCCCCTGGAAAGTCTATTACTTATTACTTTTCAAATTAGATACTCAGCAGAATGCCAGTGTGACTGTGGTGGGGCCGCTTAGTGTATTCAAACTACTTTAATGTGCTCCATTAACGGAATAAGACATTAAAGTAGAGACGCTGCACCAAAGTCAAGAGCTGCTCCCTGTCTTTCATTCTGCACTGCTTACCTTAATATACGAAATAAACGATAAGGCATAATATGAAACGATAGACGTTTTTTAGTCATTCGCAATAAATATCATTATATTGCACAGTCCAAATGTTGAGACAGAACATATCCACAAAATATTCACTAATGTATTACATTATTACATTGTTGTCAAGAGACATAAAACTTTATATGGTCATCTGTATGAACCTCAAAACGCATGGAGAAAAGTCTGATTTGAAGCAATCAACATTTTCAAACACAGATGTTTTAGTGGCTTAAAATGATTGTATGACTGTAATGACTGTAAAATGATTTTACAGTATGAAAGGCAGCAGGACAAACAGTGAGCATAGTTCTGGCTCATTCTCGCCTACTGCCGACCAACTCCACTGCCTCATTGAACAAGATTTCTGGTTGGGTCAAGGTCATGCTGAGGAGTTGTGCAGACAAAAGACTCCAGCCTTCTGCTGCTGCTTTGATATTTCTCTGTGTCCAACATGTGCTTGTCTGTGTCAGATATGTGAAGAGATCTTCTTTGACCTCCAAGCAACGTTAGAGAAGAAGAGCACTCCTTTTACGCACGGTGTCTTGTCCTCCTGGAAGGCATTCATGCCCTCTGTTTGAAAAGATGCTTTACGTTTACCATCAGCTAATGCAGACAGTGACATGAATTGATTCCCTGTATTGATCTGGGCCAGGCTTACTAGACCTCAACATATTGCTGAGTTATGTTGGAAGTTTTTTTAATGAGTTTTCAGCTGGAGCCAAAGAGATTTTCAATAAACATCAGCGTTCATTTGGAGAAGACAGGAAGTGCTGCGCCCCTGCATCAACATGGAGACAGTCTTTGAAAAAGACAGACGTGCTAGCGATGACAGGACTAATAGTCAGAGGGGAATAATAATTATAATAATTATAAAAACATCCCCAGTTACTACGACAATTCCTTGTTATTTAGTGCTGTGTTTGTAAGAAATGAAAAATGTGGGGCAGAAAAGGACCTAACCATCACTCAGGTACAGTGAAATCAAGTCCAGTGGACAAAACATGTGTCTTAGATTAATGCCCCTGTCAGCACCTTTGACCAGGTTACTGGCACTAGCTGGTCCCCCCATCCCCACCAGGCTCTGTACAATGGCTGCCCGCTGCTCCTCAGGGATGCTTAGATAAAGTTTCATTAAGCTGTATGATTGCATTGCATTCTTTTTTTCCTCTACCCAAGTAACTGTCAATATATTAGTGGGTATCGAGACATAAAATTATCAACTTTGGATTTACTAAAACGCATATTCCATTCATGTTGGAGGTTTGCTGTCCCACCACACCCTGAGCTCTCTCACCAAATGACCCCACAGAGAACCGCTTAAGTTAATGCACTTAATTTCTAAGCATTGTAACTGAAATTGTACTCGCCTGAAAAACCTATTACTGAAAAAAGCACACTGTTGTGATGTTTTGGTGAGGAGTGGAGCACTGCACATTACCTGCCTTTGCAGTCTTACTTGCCTCTAAATCCTTGTATGCTCAACTTTGAGTGATCGTTCCATTGACTATTCACATTGATAGCCACCATTTTAGAAGAAGAAGAAGAAGAATCAGCTTTATTGACAGTATATATATTTTTACATACACACACTGAATTTTGAACCGGTGACCCTCCGATCACAAGCTGCTTCTCCAACCTGTAGGCCACGGCTGCCCCCCCACATGTCTGCATCTTCACTGTTTCAAACCATCACCTGATCATCAGAACTCTAATGGATTCACATCAGACACACTAAACATGAGCCAAAACACGGTGCAATGCTCTGACAGAAACCCACACTTCCTGAAATATAATATATCAACCCAGTTAATTTGTTCCTCGGTGCAATTTATAATATCCATCCTTGCGGATGAATAACTTCAGAGAACTCTTCCATTTTTCCAAAGAAGCAATTACCTGACGTCCTAGTATCTGTCATGTCTCAGGCAGTAACAGATTAAACTAATTTCTGAACTGACCTTGATTGTAGGAGCCTCATGCATTTAGGTGCTAAGCGACTAGCTTCCCCACATATCTGTTAATGAGGTACCAACAGCTAATTATGCAAAATAGGTGTCATGGCAGGAAACTGATACACACATTGCTTGCAATTTCCTTCTCTTACTGTGATGTTCTGGAGATGTCTTTTAAGGCAGATGCATGCTCATCACGTTGCTGTGAAGAATCCTACTCACACACAAGCACACACAATAGAACTAGTGATACACAACACTTACCAAACTTTATGATCTTTGGAGAGGCAAAATGTAATACAGCATAAAGCAAACACAGAGAAATGGTGGACTGTTCGATAACAGTTGGTTTTTTTATTTAAGGTTATTATACTAAGCATGGTCAGTGCTGTGGCACCAGGAAGAAAAATGTGAGCATGAAAGAGAATATGAACCACAGAGCATCAATGGATCCAAGTCCACTCAGATGGGAAAATGGCGAGCATTAATAAGAATAGCGCTGAGCCATTAAACATTTAAAATTGCAGAGCCAGTCAAGAGGGACAAGCAAAGCATTTTAAGGAGGGTTATAAAGCTATCAGCCAAACCATGCATTCCACCTCACTAAAGTGCTGAGACTTCTATCCATGGAAGAACCAGAATATCCAACAATGAATGCTTTGTAAAACGAATTTCACATTCAACAGCATTGCACAGAGGCAGGCCACTGTTTTCAATGGAAAATGTGGTTATACACACCGTGAAAGAGATTTGTTGGTAAGATTTTTCAGCATATACTGTCCTGTATGAGATGCATCCAGTAGCATTTAGGCAAATATAAGGTTTAGATTTTACTAACTTTAAAGAACTGAAGAAAACCTACTGACGAACTGACACTGGACAACTGAACTAATAATAATAAAGATATTGTTTTAAAAGATGCAGAGCTGACTGGAGGAAATAAGCAAAACCGACAAATATTTAGATATGATAAAAATAAGAAGTCAAGCAACATATCAAATTATTCATGAAAGTGGGCCTAATGCTTACTGGCGTTAATTTGTGAAAAAACAAGGTCATCTTGTTGTTTCTTTATTTATGAGATGTGGTTTTATCTGTAATGTAAAGATAAGGACGTGTTTCATATCACAGCAGTTAAATGTGGGTCTGTATTGAACGCTGAAACCTTGATATTATTCCATGATAACAGGTTAATAG
The DNA here is from genome assembly GCF_020382885.2 of Scatophagus argus. Classification (NCBI taxonomy): domain Eukaryota; kingdom Metazoa; phylum Chordata; class Actinopteri; family Scatophagidae; genus Scatophagus; species Scatophagus argus. The sequence continues at coordinate 3,177,709 of NC_058498.1, read as the reverse complement.
ATGTCTCCTCCAGGAATATATAATGAGTTTGGAAATTCTAGAGAAACTTTTAAATAATTAATTACACCAGTTAGTTGGCTAAAATATTATGACATTCCACTATTATGATATTAAACTACACTAAAACAAATCAGATGACTCAAACTAAATTGCATTTTATTCAAAGACTAACGCACTGAATCTAATTCGAAATTTCCTGTCAAAATTAACATTCTACCTGATAAAATGTTTTTGGGTGGTTTTTACCAATTTGGTCAACTTGCTTGCTTGTTTGTGAGGGTGTGTCAATGAAGGAGACAGCTGGCAGGAAGGTGAGGGCACAGAGGAAAGGGTCCAGAGTGAACAGATAGTTATGCATCTGGAGAGTCACTTATTTTATTTGAGCATATGTTGATCTGGAGGTTGGCTGCTCCACCGCTTTGGTCCAGAGTGAAATATCTTAAAAACTGTGTGAGCTATTCTTTTAAACCAGTATTCATGGTCTTATACTATAATACTACAAAACTATTGACTATTGACAGTCTCGGGTTCACACTCTGTTGAACAAAAGGTTGGCACATTAGCATTAAAACTAAGGTACTGATCAGTATTGTGAGCACAGTCACTGTGAGTATGCATGCTCAAATTAGCATTTAGTGCACAGCTGTGCCTCAGTCCAGCCTCAAGGAGACACTGAGGAGTTTTAGTCTTGTTATTTAAGGCCTCCAAACACTATTACTGTCAGTCAAATCAAAGGATCATTTTGTTTTTAAATTTTACTTGAATTTACTTGAGTGCTCTGCCTCATAGTCAGAGGGGATCCACAGACTGTCAGTCATTGATCCTTCTCAACAGAGTCCTCACTCTGAAATAATGTTCTGTCCCCTCCGCATAACTTGGTGTGCTTGAAGGTTATGACCAGCTTACCTTGATGTTTTAGTTAGTCAGCATTAGGCCTGCACTGGGGTTCAACAGGACCGTGTCCTAGCTGTGGTCTGGTAAATGCTAAACATATACACAGTGAGAAAACAAAAGGGCCAGCTGTGCTGTGAGCTCAGCTGGGTCAAGGTCAGCTGTATGTTTGTGCTGGCCGGGTTTATCGCTTCCCTCTCAGACACCAGCTTCACAGTGTTTGCAGTTGACAGAGGATACAGATGTGAACGTTGGCAATGATCATAGTTCTCTTGTTCCTCCAGTTTGTGTTTTACACACTGCAACCATGGACACTCACACACGCACACACACACACTCATAACTGTGTTTTCATGGATTATTGTTGATCTTCAGTGTCCTTCATATGCAGCTTCTTCTTCTTTAACATGTATGCTTATGGACATGTGTATGTCAGCATGTATGCAGACTGCCTTTTATTTATTTATTTTGTTATGGTATGTTCCTGTAAGCTGTCTGGTATGATTTGGTTGGTCTGTCAGTAAGCTAGTGTACCTCTTTCGTCCAGACATCTACTGGATGGATGGTCATAAAATTTTGTAGACTCATTTATGTCCAACTCGTGGTGAATTGTAACATCTCCAGTGATCCTTGAACTCTTCATCCAGCTCCATCCACATCCACAGTTCTTCACTTTCTGCAATACCTGCAAAGTTAATGACATCTCCGTCAGCCTGAGCAGTACTTTGTGTTCAGTTCTAACTAGAAATTCTCATCATGCTAAATTAAAATGGCTGAACACCAGCATATTAACAGTGTCACTAAAATTATGATAACATGCTGGTGTTACCAAAGCACCGCTGTGCAGTCTAACAGACTAACAGTGTGAGTCTTCAGCACTGTGTTCCTGTCCATTGTAAAGTTTTATCTCACTTCTTTGGACATCCAATTCGTCGATTCCTCCTTCGACTTGTCTATATCACAGTTTCTTTCATCGTTTTCCCAACAAAGGGAAATTCTGAAAAGCTTTAAATTATATCAAGGTTAGACAGTAATCTGCTGCACTGTCTAGTGAAGAACTGGACTTTTGAGTTTGCATTTTTTTTTAGCAACAATGTTTAATTTTAATTTAGTGCAAACAGTACTGTGACAGTACTGTGAACGATAATAACCATTAAAAAGCAAGTGGTGCTCAGATGATGGATGCTTAACATTTCAACAGGGTTATGTCCTCTCAGTGTATTGTGCACTGGCTAAGCATGGGAACAAGAGGTAGCACAGCAGTTAACACAAATTACATGAATCATCAAACATTAAAAAATTACACTTCTTGTGTTAGAAACCCATATAAAGCTTTTCCTGACAAGGTTACAATCACTGCAGCAGGTCTTTTAGTGCATTAGTATGTCAAAGCAGTCAAGTGCTCTTCATGTTCTCCATTTAGACAATTCAAAAAGCCCGCACACTCTTTAAATGCTGTCTGGGATCTGCATCACGCAGTGGTAATTGTGGTAACCCCCACATGTCACCTGTCTGGAACAGTTTATGTACAGCTGTTCGTCCCGAGGCCTCACTTGAGCTATTGGCATAGGCCTAATAAAAGAGGAAGCACAACTGTCGAAGCAGGATGTTTAAGATCTGGTCTGAAAACAATCTGGTTTGGGGGTCAATAATTCTACAGTCCTAACTCCAAATTTGAACTGAGTCTATCGACAGTGATTTGACAAAGTGTTTCAGGGTTCATGTGGTAATATCCTTTTTCCAATCATGTGTTTGACAAAGTGCTGAATCTCACCCTGTCTTCGTTTGTGAACAGCTGAGAGTGACCTTTCCATGATGCTGCTTTCATACTCGATCATGATGCTATCGTCCATTACCAATGGACCTGTAGGCCTGGAACACAGGAGTTTTTCCAGTCTTTTGTTGACCTTGTCTCAACTTGTTTAATATTCAGTAAAAGTATGTGTTTAAAAAATCCATGAAGTTGATGAGATAAAACATTAAATGTATTGTCTTTGTATGGTTTGCAGAACAGTATATGTCAAAAAGGATGAGTAAATTATCACATTCTGTTTTATTTATGTTTTACATGTTATGTTTTTGGTTTTTTTTTTTTAATCGGGGCTGTTTTACTAAACCCTTGCAGTTCGGAGCATTTCTCAAACACCTCCTGTTCCCTTTCAGTTAGCTGGTTCAGGCCTTGGGAATACAACTGGAGTCTATCAGTCAGGAATTGAGTGCACTCCGTGAAAGATCAGGCAACAGATCAATACTCGACATCCCTAAGCATGAGTCTGCTAAGTCAAACAAACAGAAAAGGGGTGCTTTGATACACAGGGAAGGTAGGAATAACAAATCATACCAGACAACAAGATTAACAAGTCAACCAATCTGTGCTGAGAAAACAATCAATGGGGGTAAAACATACGCTTGAATATATAATAATTTTCCAGCAAGACCTCATTGTCATGTTACATTCCCATTCTGCATGGAATGAAAGAAAAATGATCTTCTCCACTACATAACATACAATAGGACACTATATAATACAGAATATGTAAGTATATATAGAAAACAACAGTCAGCAGTAAACAAATATCAAGTAGTTTTCATCACTTTTTAATCAAGAATTACAAAAGCAATGATGCATTTGCTGGCCTGTGAGACTTTTGATTATCTGCTAAAACAGTTGTTATGAGATGCATTCCACAGGAAACAGCAGTGTTGTTTTGGTATTACCGCCACCAATCTGGGCAAACCACAAGACAACAATTGGTGGGACTATTTTGGATATCCCATTGACTGTTAATAGAATCCTTTTTTTTGTTTCCAATTGAATGGAGATGGAGTGAGCCATTCAGCCAGAATTGTCTGTGCATGGTTATTAACTAATTCCGTCTATTTCGGAGACTGTCATGATGGCAGTTTCAATTGGACAGCACCACGTTGCACACTGGAGCACTGGGATGGCAAATCAGATGAGCATGTTTTTGAGATTTATTTAGTTTCTGTAGTGCGTTTAGGAGATGAGAATTTTTTTTCATTTACTGCAGCTCCTTTGGACCACTCAGGTGGTAAGAGGTAACTCGTAAATGCCACTACTTCTGCTCACTCGCGCTTAAATCATTCCTCACAAGCATGTAATTTTCCCAGATGGCAAAGGACTAAATAGGAAAAAAAAAAGGTAGTGTTAATGGACGAACACTTTCAGACATCACTGAGCTCTAGTCTGCTGTCCGCCTAAGTCGTTCACAGCCTCGGGGAAGAGTGTGTTCACCTCACCTCCTGAGACGGGTTTGTTACATCAAACAACCTGCACGGTCTCAGTTCTCATTTACAAGCTAAGTGAGATGGATCAAGACAATCTCACAGACCTTTAACCCACCAAGGAAGGTCTGTCAGTCACAAAATGAATCATGCATTCATTTTGAAATCCTGCATTACAAAATAACAATAACAATTTTTTATGGTTCATCTGGGTGGGTTGGGTGGCTGACACCTATTTAATTAACTCATGTATGGTATATATAACCAGTTAGAGAAATCTTTTGGACGTTGAGACCCGCTTCAGTGTCAGTGGTTGTTCCTCTGGAAATGTTTGAGGTTTATAAAGCTGTTAAGTTTGTTGTGAGCCTTTAATACCAAAAATGTAACATATGAGAAGCTATGCTTTATTTCTAGTCATTTAGGTGAACTCAGTCTTTGAATGGTGTAAAAATAAACAAGACATTTGAATTGGTGGTTCCAGAATTCGTCACCCTTAGAGGGCCACTCCATTTGTGTGTTGTGAAAAGCAATGAGTTACAGCACTGATGCTCTCCTGTAGCTCTGCCCACACACACAGAAGTTCGCTGACAGTGTAAACAGAGAGAGTGACTCAAGTGTTGGATTGGAAGATTTGAGCTTAGAGATTGAGGATAACTGTATTATAATTAAACTTTCATTTCAGAATTAGTTGGATGCTGTTTGTAGAAACATTATCCAAAGTTATTCTCCAGCTCAATGAAGGAGACAAAAAGAGAAAGACAGCAGCAGTGGTCGAGTGAGCTAACAGAGTGAATGGAGAGAGTGGTAGCGCTCATAATTCCACTTCTATTTTATTTAAAACTGGTCAGCAGTAAGTTTTTTGAACTGCAGCACTACCCTCAAATACACTGCATTACTCATCTCTCCCTCACAATAAAAGAAATGGTGTTTTAATATGAAGAGGCAGCAGGAGGAAATGTCAGGTTTGCATTGGCAGTAACTCAATACAACTTCAATAAGGCTGTAGGAAAGTGAACACTAAACAATTAGGCTAATATCAATGAGGTAAAAGGTAGGCACTTGGACCCTGCCACTGAAGATGAACAGTTCCACAAATGGAGGTAATTACGGGATACATTAATACATCAATACATGGTGCAGAAACAATTCTGTCCATGTAGGATCAACCGTGAAACCTTGAAACAACTGTAAATAAAGTTTCAGATTCAGATCCTTTAGGGAGCTGGAGAACAGCAACCATCTGTGCAGTGCAGCCATTAGCAGCTATTAAACCTGGTTTATTATGACACAAATTCACATTCGCCTTGACCTTTTTTTGACGTTTTCACTGAAGTCTTTAGATTTCGACATTTTCAATGTCATCAAGATGATAATTATGGATAACACTTTGACATGTACCTTCATGTTTAAAAGACCCCCAGCAGTGACGGATTCCAGAATAGTCGTGTCCTTCAGTCGTCTGAATAATAATAAAACTTACTTAACATAAACATAAACATACTGTCAGTAAAACAAACATATTCTTAAAAACCTCTGTTCGTAACCCCTGAAACTGCTTCATTCTGCCACAGGATCCTTTACATCAAACATCAAACTCAAACATCACGTGCATCCTATAGTGTGGTTTTCTCTGAACAGCATGAGGCACTTTAACTCCAAAAAAATCCATGTCTTACAGCACTGGACACCCAATAAACATCTGAACATCTGCTCAGATAACACACTGTGTGTATCAGAGTCTAACATGCTGTATAAAACTACATTAGACTCTGTGAACCACAGAAGTAAGAATATCCAATGTGGTGATGTAATCAAAGGCAATATATTAATTGCAACTAAAGAGACAAGAAGACAAATCTGCTCTCCTGCTATCTATCTTTGAACAGTCCCTTAGGATGCCTGCTATTCAGTTCAGAAGTGATGGCTTTAATTACTCATTATATAATAATGGGAATGTCTATATTGAAACAGATATAATTACCATCTTCAGTGAGACAATTATGTTAATAATGGCACACGCTCAGGTTGATCAAGTTTTATTTTTAATTGGAATCTAGAAAGTGTCAAACTACAACCAAACACATTTGTCAGCATACAGTACCTTTGTTGCTTTGATCTCCAGGAAACACTTCATCAGGGGGTCCTTGAGGCCCACTGTAAATGTCTGATCTGTTTAATCAGTGATTAAAAGAGGCTTAAAGAGTTCCAGTGAGATTTTCCAAACACACCATAATTTGTGTTAAATATTAGAGGCAGTAGTGTGCACTTGGTTGTTCCTCTATGCAAAAATACAGTGTATGATTAATGCACTCTATTTGCATGGGGAGGTGAACACTGTAGGCTAATGGCATTCAGCAAATGAGCTCAAAGTGAACTTGCACCAGAGAACATGCTTCACAAATGCATGCAGTTAATTTTGTTAAATTAAATTGTTAAATTATTCTTTAAAAAAATGTTTGATTAAATGTGAAAGCTATGTGTGCGCTGCAGGTTCATTGCAATTACGGTGATACCAAAAATTCATAATTCAGAAAAATAAATCACCTTTTTGTACCATATATTTGAACTTGTCTACACTGCTACTCAACGACTGAGTGGTGACTCATCCGTTACACTTCTGTTGTGTTTTTGTTCTAAAGCCACAAAATCATGCATCACACAATAAATGAGGCATGCTATTGTTTTTATAGCTGCAAAAAAAGGACAATAATAAGGAAACCTGAGCAGAGTTATCTGTCACAGCTGCAATGATAGTAAAATAATGTCACATATGGAAACATCAGTCACTGAAAACACAAAATCAGTGAAATGCTGTCATGTCCTGGTCATGGGATTGTGACTAAAATATGTTGTTACTTTAAGGGTGGCGCCTCAAATATGTTCAAGTCAGGTTGAGAGCAGTTCAAACCGTACAGACGATGTGACAGAGCAGGATCCCTTACAGACATCCCCCTCTTTATGGCATTCCTGCTTGGGTCCTGAATGGTGCTTAAGTCCTCACTTTGACTCTTGATGATAACCTGTTTATGGTTTAAATCAAGGGTTGAGAATGTGAGACAGTTGGCTGGACATTTGGTTTGAGGCTACAGAAATGAAATGGCGGCCATGTGGGCCCAGAGGAGTGTGTTGATCAAACCACATTCCTATCATATTCACAACAGCCATGCACTTCTCCACACACCAACCATAAAGGAACAAGTATTAATGGTTTCATTTTCCGTTTTGAGGAAAGGAAGAAACTGTCTGACATCCGCTCTCACAGCATCTTCCTGCAGTAACCAGATGAATAAGGAGCTTTTCAGTTCAAGGACAGCAAACACACAAGAGATAAAAAGTGACTGGAATTCTCTGATTGATTTGCAGGCTTGAACAGTGCAAACAGAAAAACATTTAAGTACTACCGTGTGCTCTTCAGAGTCGAACGGACTGAGACATGAGGTAGACATGTACTCATTCTAGAACAGGTGAACAACTGTGAGTGGAAAATTGGTTGAACATACTGTATTTGGCTCCAGGCATGGGAGTTGAGCCAATGTCCAAGTGTCACACGCATTATAATTATATCAGAAACAAAAGAACATTTATGTCTGTTTTCAAAAACTCCCCCCCTCAAATTCACAAGGATCTCAAGGATCTGTGGGAGCCTTGTTTCTTCCTGTGGAACTGAATAAAAAAAAATGATAATAATTCAACAAATCTCAAATAACTGTAGCATACATTTAGCTATTTGTTGCATTACAGTTGTATCAGCGTGCCTTCAGATGGAGATGGCCCCATGAGAATGACTGCAGAGCTCTTTCCCTCCTCCTCCTCCTCCTCCTCCTCCTCCTCTCTCCTGATCCTGCCAACACAGGGGGCAAGCAATTAAACTCCTTGTTGGAGTGAGGTTATCTCTGTGTCCATGATACAAGCGCAACAAACAGTCCCACAGCAGGGCTACATAAACAAGACGTGCTGTGGGATGTTTGTTGCCTGTTAGGAAGCAGCTATCAGCACATGAAGGGGGTCAGGGGAGGCCCACCCTTCTCCTCACATCGCCGTGAACAATACAGATTAACCTCAGCAACACCCATGACTGATTAAGTGGCTCTGGAGGGCCCTGCTGCTGTTTTGGGGGGCTGACTGTTCAGGTAAAAAGCATGCCAAAGGGCAACATTTTAAAGGACTAAATAATGAAGAGTGGACCAGTGGCCCTCTCATTACTGCTCCTGTGATTGTGTGGAGACGTGGAGCCATGCAGCAGAGCTGCAGTGGGGGTGCCCCCGCCGATATCCAACACAAGGATTGGAGCAATTTAGATCCAATCACTCTCTGACCTATTCTCTGCTCAGCTGGGAGGATATTTTTCCTGCTGGGAACAATGACCAGATCATTTCCATTGGTTTCCTGGAACTGAATGAAGTACAAGAAAGGGAAATCATCGAACATCTTTTGGAAATTATTCCGAATTGCTTACCCTGGTTCAGCATCAGTTACTTGTTTTATTTTTACATGATTTGATTTTCACTCTCAGCTTTCTTCACACAGACAGACACCTTCACTGATTGATTTACGTTCTCACTCACAGTTTTAAGATGACATTTGTCTCCCACCGCTGTGATACCAGTTGCACACATAGGGAAAAATAATTTGAAAGAGCCCGATCACTGGCAATATACATATATATATTTTTAATAATGATTTTTTGGGGCTTTTTGCCTGTTATTCAGATAGGACAGCTGAGGACATGACAAGAAAGGGGGCAGAGAGAGGGGAAGGCACACAGCGAAGAAGGGACAGGCTCCTGTGGCCTCCTGTGGCTCAAACCTGTGGCCACTGCAGAGGACAGACAGCTTCAACGCATGGGTCACCTGCTCTACCAGCCGAGCTGCAGGGACGCCCTGGCAATATTTTTTTGTTCACTCAGAATCATAAAGCAACTACGAGTACACTGTGGGATGTAAATTACAATTGATTGCAGTAATCTGCTGTGCCACTCCGTAATTGCAGCCAGCATATCTTTCCACAAGAGACCTTTGAACAACAGAATTTTTTATTATTTTTATATTTCCTATTTCAAATGTTATATGAATTTTTCTATCATGTATTTCTACTTGATAAATTCTCAGAATAAAGGAAAAAAGCAAAATAAAATAAAACTATTACTATAATATTCTTTATCACTGGTGCAATTTTACATTACTTAAATCTGTGAACAGTAAGATTAGAAAAACCTTCAAGATTTTTGAATTTTGAAAGTTTCAAACCATAAAAATCCTTCCCCCTTCCTTCAGGCCTCTCCCCATAGCAGCTCCTCTGAAATACATACATGAAAATGTACTGGGCGTTAAGAGATTTTCTACAAATAATTGGAGAAGCTAGCTGTAGTTAGAAAGGAAAGAAAGAACGTAAGACAGAGAGAAGTGGAACAACTGGAATTGCGCCGTCTGGCCTCACAGTCATTTTTCTATTTATGAGCCAACAGCACTGGCCCTGGACGGCTTTACTGTGGGTCGCCTGCTTTTAGGCAAGCTGCAAGCCCAGAGAAGGCCCCATGCTGGCCCATAGTGGTCCTGCTCATGTGTAGTAAACTACCTGAGCCAAATCGCACAACAGGGAACTTCACAGCTACGCTCAACACAACTGCTGAGTCTGGCTCAGCAGTCTGTCCCATTATTCGTTCCAGAACCTGTATTTGTTTGTCTAAATGATAATATTAATGAAAATAACAAGTCACAGATGTGTACTTAGACAGGTTCTGCATTTTGACAGAAAATCAAATGTTTTTCAGTTGGCTTTTTCAATCACTGTTTCCAAGTAGTTTTTTCCAGGAGCATTTTTTTTGTTTTTACTATGCGCTCCAATGACGGCGGTTATTTACGATCCTCCAGTCTCATTTTTATGTCCCACCGTTGCAGCATATTCTACATCTCCACTTAAGACATAATGCTAACAAAAGCTTTTGGTTCGCATTTTATATTGAAATCAAGATAAATCACGGGCAAATAGTAACCTGATATTGACGTGCACACATCAGTTTGACTGATGGTCGTATAAATACCCAACACATCAGTTGCTAGGGAGGAATGTGGA